>NC_034175.2:71076995-71227030 GCF_002021735.2 Oncorhynchus kisutch | reverse complement strand
GGGACCAGAGAGAGAGGGAAGAGAGACCAGAGAGAGAGGGAGAGAGACCAGAGAGAGAGGGAGAGAGAGACCAGAGAGAGAGGGGGAGAGACCAGAGAGAGAGAGAGGGGGAGAGACCAGAGAGAGAGGGGGAGAGATCAGAGAGAGAGGGAGAGACCAGAGAGAGAGAGGAACATTTTAATCCTTCAAATAGTGAACAGGATAACATTATATTGATCTATAATGCCTAAAGGATCTGTTAATCCCTAAAGGATCTGTAATGCCTAAAGGATCTATAATGCCTAAAGGATCTATAATGCCTAAAGGATCTGTTAATCCCTAAAGGATCTGTAATGCCTAAAGGATCTATAATGCCTAAAGGATCTATAATGCCTAAAGGATCTATAATGCCTAAAGGATCTATAATGCCTAAAGGATCTATAATGCCTAAAGGATCTATAATGCCTAAAGGATCTATAATGTCTAAAGGATCTATAATGCCTAAAGGATCTATAATGCCTATAGGAAAAAAGGTACATATGAAAACTCCTGTAAAATATTGTCAAATGCTGATTTATTTATTTTTAAATTTATGGTGCAACACCAATGACGCAATACCGGCAAGGTGGAAAAATGTGCCGTTCCGCCCTTGAGCAAGGCAGTTAACCCCCAACAACAACTGCTCCCCAGATGCCCATGACGTGGACATCAATTAAGGCAGCACCCCGCACCTCTCTGATTCAGAGGGGTTGGGTTAAATGCAGGAAGACACATTTCAGTTGAATGCATTCAGTTGAACAACTGACTAGGTATCCCCCTTTCCCTTTCTTGCCATAAAGCCCACTTCAAAAACAAATGTACAGATTTCACTATACAAACATGCCCATTTAATCCGATTAGCTGAAATGTCAGTTATTTTTTGTTAAACAATTAATTGACCGTTGTTGGTTAAATTATTAGAATTCCATTTTATTTGAACAATTTTGCAAGCTCAATGCACATAATGCTCAGCTTTTCTAGAGATAAATCAGACCAAGCCCAAACTGTGCAATGTAGTAGGGAGTTGTAGTTTCCAACAGGTCAATATTCTATATACATACTGTAGTTTAGTGCAGAAAAAAGTGGCAATTAACTACAATGACTAGTGATGCACCGATATGACATTTTTGGCCAATACCGATATCCGATATTTTCCTTGCCCCCCCAAAAAAACAATACTGATAACCGATATTCAAAATTTTAGCTGCCTTTTAAGCTTTCCAGTACAGATAAATAGTTAACACACACACACGGACACAGCGGTCTAAGGCACTGCATCTCAGTGCAAGAGGCATCGCTACAGTCCCTGGTTCGAATCCTGGCTCTATCACATCCGGCAGTGATTGGGAGTCCCTTAGGGCAGTGCACAATTGGCCCAGCTTCGTCTGGGTTTGGCCGTTATTGTAAATAGGAATTTGTTCTTAACTGACTTGCCTAGTTAAATAAAAGGTTACAATGGCACTCACATATGTCCCCATTACCAGTAAAACATCATCAAAACCTATTTCTTTCACTTACTTGCTGTGCTGTTTCATTGTTAATTTCTTCAGTCATTTCAATCTCAACCAGGATTTCTTATGGAACAACGTTTGGGTCTCTGCTATGGAACGCCGTTTGGGTCTCTGCTACGGAACACCGTTTGGGTCTCTGCTACGGAACGCCGTTCGGGTCTCTGCTACGGAACGCCGTTCGGGTCTCTGCTACGGAACGCCGTTCGGGTCTCTGCTACGGAACGCCGTTCGGGTCTCTGCTACGGAACGCCGTTCGGGTCTCTGCTACGGAACGCCGTTCGGGTCTCTGCTACGGAACGCCGTTCGGGTCTCTGCTACGGAACGCCGTTCGGGTCTCTGCTACGGAACGCCGTTTGGGTCTCTGCTACGGAACGCCGTTTGGGTCTCTGCTATGGAACGCCGTTTGGGTCTCTGCTATGGAACGCCGTTTGGGTCTCTGCTATGGAACGCCGTTTGGGTCTCTGCTATGGAACGCCGTTTGGGTCTCTGCTATGGAACGCCGTTTGGGTCTCTGCTATGGAACGCCGTTGTGGTTTTGCGTGTCAAAAAAGATACATGTCAAATAATACTAAGAAGTAAGTGGAATTTTCCGTCGTCGTGGTTGCCACTCAATCAGGACCTGAATATGACTGCACGTTACACAATTTAATGCGTTTGTACAGTTTTTACACTATCACTCGTATTTCATATGTTACAACAACTCATCAATACATATGCTATGATGCAGGTAAAGTTGTCTCGCGCACCTACAGTGCTGGTCATTAAAAAAAAGCTAGCTAGCTCATGGACGCAAACAATGTTCTTCCCCAAAAATATAGCATAACAACAATCTGTTTCAGTAGCTATAGTTAGCTAGCTAACTATATAGCTAGGTGTCATCATCTAAAAATAACCCTAATTTATAAGACAGTTCTTATTTGATTAATGGTGGTTGGACCCATCTGTGAAGTTAGCCACAATAAGGATTAGTCACAATAGTGGACTTTGAGGTTAGCCTTCAAAATAAAAGTATGGCATAATTATGCTATTTGTATTCATTTGCTTCCCCTTTCAATGACATAATTTTATTTTGAAGGCAAACAGAAATTCCACTATTGTGCCTAATTCTTATTGTGGCTAGCTTCACAACACATAACCCAGTCCGGTTGAGCCTCACTAGCCAGATGACCTTAGCTTTGGGCAACAGTGTTAAGTACTTGGCTAGCTATTTACTTTCATGAGCTGAAGTTCAATTTCAATAGGCGAACAACAAGTAACAACCTAGCTAATACTTGCTCACAAGGATTCCCAAATCATTGCTAAGAATAATGAAAATGACTGCAGTTTCTACTGGTCATTGTTTGCAGACTGGTTGTATTGGTGCTAGCTAGGAACCAAGCTAAAGCTAGCTACCCCAGAGGTTGCAGTCGAACAAACGATGCTTTATTACCAACTCGGTATTGTAAACACAACGTTCGTGGCCGGTGTTTGCAGACTTTTTTTTTTATTGCCGGGTGTTTGCACTGCTTTGACAGTGCTACTCTTTTTTTGACACACAAAGACCCAAACAGCGTTCCATAGTATGTATTTCGTGAAGCTTATAGCAGTGACGCTATTACTGTTCAACTCCGGTAGGGCAACATCTGAATAATAGCACACTTGGTAACGTTAGTGTGTACGGGTGCTCAACCAGTCGGCGAAAGACATCACCCACGTCACAGAGAACGGTTCATTGTCAAGGGCAATGAATTCCATTATCTTGGCTTTAATGGATTTCGCCTTTGAGTTGTCTCACTGAAATGTTCTTACTCTTTCAAATGACTGCTCGACTTGTTGACTGCTCGATCCACACAGCAGACACTGTGGGCTAGGTGAGGAATGCTGTGTTGCACGTTTTATGTGGCGTCATTACGTCATGTAACTACATTATAGGTACGGCAGCTTTGACATCGGTTTATAACATCGGAGTTAAACTAGACGTCGGGCCAATACCGATGTTGGCATTTTTAGCTAATATCGTCCGATTCCGATATGTTCACCGATATATCGTGCATCCCTAACAATGACCATAATCCATTGCGCGCCTTCTTGTCCAGTCTGTGTTTCTTTTACACCTGCTACATTAAGTTAGTGTGGGGAAGACAGAGAGAGAGGGAGAATAATGTGCAATCGAAAGGGATAGAGAGCAGTTGCTTTGCGAGGTATCTCTAACTGAAAATACATGATCTAATTGATTGACAGTTGGTATTCAGCAGTCATAATAGTATGCCTTATTTACTTTGAAGAACTACATAGTGATTTTTTTCAGACAGCATAGACAACAGCTCTATGGAGATGAGATGTTGACTTGGAATTAAATAATAAAGTCATCAAATGTAATATACACAACTGAAATATTTTATTAAAGTAATTGTGAAAAGGCCTGTACATAGCCTCATTGTTGTTATTTTACTGTGTAACTTTATTTTATTATTATATACATATATCATTTTTTTACTTGAGTTTATTTAGTCAATATTTTCTTAACTGCATTGTTGGTTAAGGGCTTCACAGTAAGGTCCACACCTGTTGTATTTGGCGCATGTGACAAACATTTTATTTGGATAAATGATGGTGAATAAGTGATAAGCACTAATGGACAGTCACTACAATCATGGGACTTCTATTAATCGATTTATTCTGTTTTATCACAGCATTTAACCCACATAATGCATAGTGCATTTAATGTTATGAAAAACAAATGTAAAATCAGTGATTTTTTATAATTGAAACATTCAGGTTACATCAACTAAGCCAAAAGGATGGTGGAAGCGGGGACAATGTCCGTCCCATAAAAATAATTATTTATGAATCAACATGCAACAACGTCACGACGCGAAGAAGTGAGAAAGACACAGGCGTTGGGTGGAATTTTCCATCGTCGTGGTTGCCAGCCAGGAAGCACCTGCATGTCTGATTAAAACCTCTGTCATCAAGAAGGAGTAAAGAAGGAGTGGCTGGCACAAGCAAGCTGGCAACTTCCAAGATGGAACATGAGATTTTATACTCAAATAACTCATGTGGTATTTTCTATTTCAACTTTATTCTAAAGGACCAGTCATGAGAAGGAAATGCTGTCAAATAAAAGTATTTGATCAGGGATTGATCAGCTATGAAATTAGAATATAGAATTAGAGTATCAAATAACATTACTCGCATAATTTCTAATCCTCTTTTCTATATATAAATATATATACACTGCTCAAAAAAATAAAGGGACACTAAAATAACACATCCTAGATCTGAATGAATGAAATATTCTTATTAAATACTTTTTACAGTTGAAGTCGGAAGTTTACATACACCTTAGCCAAATACATTTAAACTCAGTTTTGCAGAATTCCTGACATTTAATCACAGTAAAAATTCCCGGTCAGTTAGGATCACCACTTTCTATTAAGAATGTGAAATGTTAGAATAATAGTAG
This sequence comes from Oncorhynchus kisutch, assembly GCF_002021735.2. NCBI lineage: Eukaryota > Metazoa > Chordata > Actinopteri > Salmoniformes > Salmonidae > Oncorhynchus > Oncorhynchus kisutch. The sequence goes on along the minus strand of NC_034175.2, from coordinate 71,222,056 downwards.
AGAGAATGATTTATCTCAGCTTTTATTTATTTCATCACATTATCAGTGGGTCAGATGTTTACATACCCTCAATGAGTATTTGGTAGCATTGCCTTTAAATTGTTCAATTGGGTGAATTTTGGCCCAATCCTCCTGACAGAGTTGGTGTAACCGAGTCAGGTTTTTAGGCCTCCTTGCTCGCACACACTTTTTCAGTACTGCCCACAAATTTTCGATAGGATTGAGGTCAGGGCTTTGTGATGGCCACTCTAATACCTTGACTTTGTTGTCCTTAAGCAATTTTGCCACAACTTTGGAAGTATGTTTGGGCTCATTGTTCATCTGGAAGACCCATTTGCGACCAAGCTTTAACTTCCTGAATGATGTCTTGAGATGTTGCTTATGTTGCAATATATCCACATACTTCCCCCCCCTCATTATGCCATCTATTTTGTGAAGTGCACCAGTCCCTCCTGCAGAAAAGCACCCCCACAACATGATGATGCCACCCCCGTGCTTCACAGTTGGGATGGTGTTCTTGGGCTTGCAAGCCTCCCCTTTCCCCTCCAAACATAACGATGGTCATTATGGCCATACAGCTCTATATTTGTTTAATCAGACCAGAGGACATTTCTCCAAAAACTATGGTCTTTGTCCCCATGTGCAGTTGCAAACTGTCGTCTGGCTTTTTTATGGCAGTTTTGGAGCAGTGGCTTCTTCCTTGCTGAGTGGCCTTTCAGTTTATGTCGATATAGGATTTGTTTTACTGTGGATATAGATACTTTTGTACCGGTTTCCTCCAGCATCTTCACGAGGTCCTTTGCTGTTGTTCTGGGATTGAGTTGCACGTTTCGCACCAAAGTACGTTCATCTCTAGGAGACAGAACGCATCTCCTTCCTGAGCGGTATGACGGCTGCGTGGTGCCATGGTGTTTATACTTGCGTACTATTGTTTGTACAGATGAACTTGGTACCTTCAGGCATTTGGAAATTGCTCCCAAGGATGAACCAGACTTGTGGAGGTCTACTATTTTGTTTCTGAGGTCAAAGAGCAAAGAGGCACTAAGTTCGAAGGTAGGCCTTGAAATACATCCACAGGTACACCTCCAATTGACTCAAATTAGCCTATCAGAAGCTTCTAAAGCCATCACATCATTTTCTGGAATTTTCCAAGCTGTTTAAAGGCACAGTCAACATAATGTTTGTAAACTTCTGACCCACTGGAATTGTGATACAATGAATTAGAAGTGAAATAATCAGTCTGTAAACAATTGTTGAAAAAATGACTTGTGTCATGCACAAAGTAGATGTCCTAACCGACTTGCCAAAACTATAGTTTGTTAACAAGAAATTTGTGGAGTGGTTGATAAACAAGTTTTAATGACGCCAACCTAAGTATGTAAACTTCCAACTTCAACTGTATATATATATATATATACTGTGACTGTTTGAGGTTGTGGACAGGTGTCTTTTATACTGATAACAAGTTCAAACAGGTGCCATTAATACAGGTAACGAGTGGAGGACAGAGGAGCCTCTTAAAGAAGAAGTTACAGGTCTGTGAGAGACAGAAATCTTGATTGTTTGTAGGTGACCAAATGCTTATTTTCCACCATAATTTGCAAATAAATTCATTAAAAAAACCATCCTACAATGTGATTTTCTGGATTTATTTTCTCATTTTGTCTGTCATAGTTGAAGTGTACCTATGATGAAAATTACAGGTCTCTCATCTTTTTAAGTGGGAGAACTTGCACAATTGGTGGCTGACTAAATACTATTTTGCCCCACTGTATATATATATATATGTGTTTTCTTTTTATGCCCCATTAGGAGGATTACCCTTATATTATTATACACATTGAAAGTATTTCCATTCATCCTCCTGATGCTTGGACTGCTTACGAAATCACACTACTTTCAGTGTGTGTGTGTGTGTGTGTGTGTGTGTGCGCACGTGTGTGTGTTCTCACTTGCTAGTCCTGTAGGTGTACTTGTAGGTGACCTCGCGAGAGACCTGTCTAGCCAGACCAAACAACTCTTCTCTCCTGGTCAGCAGGGAGACCTCCTTCATACACAACTGAGCTGCTGCCTCATTCACTGTCAGCTAGACACAGAGAAGGGGGAGGAGGAGAGGAGAGGAGGGGAAGAAGAGGAGTTGGAGGGTCATTGTTATAACGAGTTCTCAATTTCGGGAAAGTTGAATAACAACAATCAAGTTCCCAAATATCTGAAAATGTTACTTTTTTGCACACTGATGCCACACACAGACAAACAGACACAAACAGACATGCACACACAACCTCTTTCCCCATCTACCTCGTGAAGCGTGAAGTGCTTGCCATCCTTCCTCTTGGAGTCAAAGCGTCCGTAGATTGCGCTGTACTTGCGTATCTCTTCTGCCCTCCTCGGGTCCTCCTCCTCCATGTCCAGGATGTGGCAGATCACCTTGGACAGCTTCTTGTTGCCCCGCAGCCCCTCCTTCACCTCGGACGGGTCGCTCCGGGGCAGCACCTGGGCCAGCCGCTCCACGCACTCTGCCAGCGACCTCAACGCTGCGGCATCTAGTACCTCCTCGCCGCGGGGGGACGGCGGCGAGGGAGAACCCAGACCCAGGGTCATCTCAGCAGGGGACAGGCTTCGCTCGCTCTCCGCTCCCCCGCCGCGCGAGGACAAGGAGCCCCAGAAACTAGGTTCGCTGCCAATCTGCACTGGAGACCCAGAGGCCGAACATCCTCGTCCCTCGCCCCCCACGCCTGACGCCACCGCACCCCTAATGGGCTCCCCCACACATTCCGCCGCCAGTAGAGTGGGCACCGTGATGTGGGCGTTAGCCTTAGAATTACCATTAGCTTCCAGCTTGTAGACGGGGATGCTGCAGACAGGGAGAGAGGCCAGGGGCTGGTTGAACAGGGCCGGGTTGGTGACCCAGTCTCGCAGGGCCTTCTGGAGCCTCCTAACATGGAGGGGCTTGCTGGCCATGCCCACCAGGGCCATGATCTCCAGGAACTCCTCCTCGGCCGCCTCGCACAGCTGCTGCACGTCGTCGCCACCCTGCTGGATGAAGGCCCCGTAGTAAGACAGCAGGTTGGCCCTCTGGAGGATCCTGTAGAGCTGGAGCTCCCCAAGGGTCCTGGGTAACACCGCCGCCATCCCTGACAGAACACACTGACAACTTAGTTTCAATGCTGCCAACATACCTGACAGAACACACACACACACACACACACACACACACACACACACACACACACACAGTATTGCCATATACTTTAACAGTCATAAAAATGATGTTATAACATGGTATGTCAAGTCTGAGAAGGGATAGTCTTAACACTGTGAAAACCACTATGAAATTCTAAAACCAGCCAAATGCACATACTACAAATAAATTGTTCATATTCAAACTCCAGAAATACTAAGTCAATTTCAGCCGTGAAAGACCTGAACAATAAATAAATCATAAATAATCTAGGAATATAAAAAACACAGCAAAAATATACCAGATATTCACTTCTAATGTCCTGTAGATTAGAGGGATAGAGAACATGAAGCAGTGGAGCATGCAGACACAGAGAGGCAGCTCTGAATCCATCCCATCCAATGCAACACTCCTGGAGACAAGGGAGAGTTACACATCATACATACTCTTCAGCACACGTAGTTGCTCGCTCTCTCTTTAGATCCGTTAGGCATTGTAGATCAAGATAATGTTATCCTGTTCACTATTGGAAGGTTTATGCTCTTTAAAACATTTTCCTCTCTCTCTCGCTCTCTATCTTTCACAGGGTTGTGGTAGTAACCTGTTGCACTGATGTTAAGGCCGAGGTATGTATAGTTTTTTTGTGTGCTCTAGGGCAATGGTATCTAGTTGGAATTTGTATTTGCGGTCCTGGCAACTTTTTTGGAACACCATTATTTTTGTCTTACTGAAATATACTACTGGTCTGACAGAATCTGTGCAGAAGATCTAATTGCTACTGCTGGCCCTCCTTGGTTGGGGACAGAAGCACCAGATCATCAGCAAAGAGTAGACATTTGACTTCAGATTCTAGTAGTCTCTCTCAGCATGGAGTCAACCATTGTGTGTGTATGTATTGTATGTGTGAATTCCTCCCCCACTCCCTGTCCCCAGTACAGTTTATAGCTAGCTACCTAACAGAGCCAGTGAGAAGAGTGACAGGGAGTAGGGAGTGAAATTGAGCAACAAGGCAGGTTGCTGTCTATCACAGTGGCTCATTTACATTACATTGCATTGCATCTGCGCACAAAAAGTGGGTTGTGCACTGAGAATTTCACACACACACACACACACACACACACACACACACACACACACACACACACACACACACTTCAGCCAATCCCAATGTGCAATTATAAATCAACTCAATCCCAGTTTTCATACCCCTTGACTTATTCCACATTTTGCAGCATGTTACAGCCTGAATTCAAAATTGATAATCACAAAGTGAAAATGTGTTTTTAGAAGGTTTTACAAATGTATTGGAAATGAAATGGAGAAATATCAAATTTACATAAGTATTCACACCCCTGAGTCACCGTTAGCAGTGATCACAGCTGTGAGTCTTTCTGGGTAAGTCTCTAAGAGCTTTGCACACCTGGATTGTACAATATTTGCACTATTAAACTTTTTTTGAATTCTTCAAGCTCTTTCAAGTTGGTTGTTGATCATTGCTAGACAGCCATTTTCAAGTCTAGCCATAGATTTTCAAGCTGATTTAAGTCAGAATTGTAACTAGGCCACTCAGGAACATTCAATGTTGTCTTGGAAAGCAACTCCAGTGTATTTTTGGCCTTGTGTTTAAGGTTATTGTCAATGCCAATGACAAGCATACCCATAACATAATGCAGCTACCACCATGCTTGAAAATATGGTGAGTGGTACTCAATGATGTGTTGGATTGGCCACAAACATAACACTTTGTATTCAGGACAGAAAGTACATTTTAAAGTTAATTGCCACATTTTTAGCAGTTTTAGTTTAGTGCCTTATTGCAAACAGGATGCATGTTTTGGAATGTTTTTATTCTGTACAGGCTTCCTTCTTTTCACTCTGTCATTTAGGTTAGTATTGTGGAGTAACTACAATGTTGTCGATCCATTCTCAGTTTTCTCCTATCACAGCCATTACACACCATTGGCTTCATTGTGAAATCCCTGAGTGATTTCCTTCCTCTCTGTCAACTGAGATAGGAAAGATGACTGTATCTTATTGACAAATCAAAACAAATAAATCTAGCTAGCTTTCAGCTGACTGTTGTTAGCGAGAGAGGCTAGCTGCTGGACTTTGGACAAGCAACCTAACATTAGCTAACGTTAGCTAGCTAGCTGTCTACCTACAGTTGAAGTCGGAAGTTTACATACACTTAGGTTGGAGTCATTAAAACTAATTTTCAACCACTCCACAAATTTCTTGTTAACAAACTATAGTTTTGGCAAGTCAGTTAAGACATCTACTTTGTGCATGACACAAGTTATTTTTCCAACAATTGTTTACAGACAGATTATTTCACTGTATCACAATTCCAGTGGGTCAGAAGTTTACATAAACTAAGTTGATTGTGCCTTTAAACAGCTTGGAAAAGTCCAGAAAATTATGTCATAGGCTAATTGACAATTTAAGTCAATTGGAGATGTACCTGTGGATGTGTTTCAAGGCCTACCTTCAAACTCAGTGCCTCTTTGCTTGACATCATGGGGGGAAAAAAATTAATCAAACCTCAGAAGAAAACAAATTGTAGACCTCCACAAGTATGGTTCATTCATGGGAACAATGTATAAATGCCTGAAGGTACCACGTTCATCTGTACAAACAATAGTACAGAAGTATAAACACCATGGCACCACGCAGCTGTCATACCGCTCAGGAAGGAGACGTGTTCTCTCTCCTAGAGATTAACGTACTTTAGTGGGAAAAGTGCAAATCAATCCCAGAACAACAGCAAAGAGTCTTGTGAAGATGCTGGAGGAAACAGGTACAAAAGTATTTATATCCACAGTAAAACGAGTCCAATAATGACATAACCTGAAAGGCCGCACAGAAAGGAAGAAGACACTGCTCCAAAACCGCCATAAAAAAAGCCAGACTACGGTTTCCATCTGCAAATGGGGACAAAGTTCGTACTTTTTGGAGAAATGTCTTCTGGTCTGATGAAACAAAAATAGAACTGTTTGGCCATAATGACCATTGTTATGTATGGAGGAAAAAGGGGGAAGCTTGCAAGCCGAAGAACACCATCCCAACCGTGAAGCACATGGGTGGCAGCATCATGTTGTGGGGGTGCTTTGCTGTAGGAGGGACTGGTGCCCTTCACAAAATTGATGGAACATGAGGAAGGAAAATTATGTGGATAATATTGAAGCAACATCACAAAACACCAGTCAGGAAGTTAAAGCTTGGTCGCAAACGGGTCTTCCAAATGGACAATGACCCCAAATCTTCTTCCAAAGTTGTGGCGAAAATGGCGTAAGGACAACAAAGTCAAGATATTAGAGTGGCCATCACAAAGCCCTGACCTCAATCCTATAGAACATTTGTGGGCAGAACTGAAAAAGCGTGTGCGAGCAAGGAGGCATACAAACCTGACTCAGTTCCACCAGCTCTGTCAGGAGGAATGGGCCACAATTCACCTTACTTATTGTGGGAAGCTTGTGGAAGGCTACCTGAAACGTTTGACCCAAGTTAAACGATTTAAAGGCAATGCTACCAAATACTAATTGAGTGTTTGTTTTTTACATTTAAAAAAAATGTTTGCTACTTTATACACAGTAAAGAGTTTGGACACACCTACTCATACAGTGTAGAATAATAGTAAAGACATCAGAACTATGAAATAACACATATGGAATCATGTAGTAACCAAAAAAGTGTTAATTGAAATGCACCTCATGAAGCTGGTTGAGAGAATGCCAAGAATGTGCAAAGCTGTTATCAAGGCAAAGGGTGGTTAGAATCTCAAATATATTTGGATTTGTTCGACCCTTTTTTGATTACGACATGACGATATGTGTTATTTCATAGTTTGTTGTCTTCACTATTATTCTAAAATGTAGAAAATCGTAAAAATAAATGAAACCATAGAATTTTAACCTTTATTTAACTAGGCAAGTCAGTTAAGAACAAATTCTTATTTTCAATGACGGCCTAGGAACAGTGGGTTAACTGCCTGTTCAGGGGCAGAATGACAGAACGACCTTGTCAGCTCGGGGATATGCACTTGCAACCTTTCAGTTACTAGTCCAACACTCTAACCACTAGGCTACCCTGCCACCCCAGGTGTGCTCAAACTTTTCACTGCTACTGTATAAATAATATATATATTACATTTACATAATTATTCAGACCCTTTACTCAGTACTTTGTTGAAGCACCTTTGGCAGCGATTACAGCCTTGAGTCTTCTTGGGTATGACGCTACAAGCTTGGCACACCTGTATTTGGGGAGTTTCTTCCATTCGTCTCTGCAGATCCCCTCAAGCTCTGTCAGGTTGGATGAGGAGCATTGCTGCACAGCTATTTTCAGATCTATCCAGAGATGTCCGATCGGGTTCAAGTCCGGGCTCTGGCTGGGCCACTCAAGGACATTCAGAGACTTGTCCCAAAGACACTCCTGCGTTGTCTTGGCTGTGTGCTTAGGGTTGCTGTCCTGTTGGAAGGTTAACCTTCACCCCAGTGTGAGGTCCTGAGCACTCTGGAGCAGGTTTTCATCAAGGATCTCTCTGTAACTTGTTCCGTTCATCTTTGCCTCAATCGTGACTTGTCTCCCAGTCCCTGAAAAACACCCCCACAGCATGATGCTGCCACCACCACGCTTCACCGTAGGGATGGTGCCAGGTTACCTCCAGATGTGACGCTTGGTATTCAGGCCAAATAGTTCAATCTTGGTTTCATCAGACCAGAGAATCTTGTTTCTCATGGTCAGTCTTCAGGTGCCTTTTGGCAAACTCCAAGCGGGCTGTCATGTGCCTTTTACTGAGGAGTGGCTTACGCCTGGTCACTCTACCATAAAGGCCTGATTGGTGGAGTGCTGCATAAATGTTTGGCCTTCTGGAAGGTTCTCCCATCTCAACAGAGGAACTCTAGAGCTTTGTCAGAGTGACCATCGGGTTCTTGGTCACCTCCCTGACCAAGGCCCGATTGCTCAGTTTGGCCAGGCAGCGAGCTCCAGGAAGAGTCTTGGTGGTTCGAAACTTCATCCATTTAAGAATGATGGCGGATACTGTGTTCTTGTACCTTCAATGCTGCAGACATTTTTTGGTACCCTTCCCTAAATCTGTTCCTTGACACATCCTGTCTCAGACCTCTACGGACAACTTCTTTGTGCTTTGACATGCACTGTCAACTGTGGGACCTTATATAGACGTGGTGTGAGCCTTTCCAAATCATGTCCAATCAATTGAATTTACCACAGATGGACTCCAATGAAGTTGTAGAAACATTTCAAGGATGATCAATGGAAACAGGATGCACCTGAGCAAAGGGTCTGAATACTTATGTAAATAAGGTATCTGTTTTTTATTTTTAATACATTTGCAAAAAATTCTGTCAATATGGGGTATTGTGTGTAGATTGATGTAAAATGGACTAAATGAAAAAAATGCACAATAAGGCTGCAACATAACCAAATGTGGAAAAAGTAACCAACAGTACCTGCAGAAAGTTCTCACACTCCTTAAAATTGATCACATTGATATTTTGTGTCACTGATCTACATACCCCATAATTTTCAAAGTGGAATTTTGTTTGTAGAATATGTTTTAATTAATAAAGCATTAAAAGCTGAAATGTTTTGAGTCAGTAAGTATTCAGCCCTTTGTTATGGCCTAAATAAGTTCAGGAGTAGAAATATGCGTAACAAGTCGCATAATAAGTTGCATGGACTCATTCCATGTTCAATAAAAGTTGTTAACATGATTTTTGAATGAGTACCCAATCTCTCCCTCGCCCCTGCCTCTCTCTCCTTCTCGCCCCTGCCTCTCCCTCCTTCTCTCCCTGTCTGTGAGTCACCCTGATCCAGACAGACAGGTGCTGCATGGGCTTCCTTTTTCCCCCTGTCCAAAGTCAGACACCATGGAACAAGCTTTACACCTTGCTTAACTACACACAGCCTAACCCAGCACACTAGAGCGACACACACACCTAGTCTACCTACACACACCCTTATCCAGGACACTACAGAGACAGCTGTGCACATACCCTATGCTGGAGCGGGCAGGTAGCCTAGTGGGCCAGTAACCACATGGTTGCTAGATCAAATCCCTGAGCTGCCAAGGTAAAAATCTGTCGTTCTGCCCCTGAAGAAGGCAGTTAACCTTGTACAGTACAACTTTCTAGGCCGTCATTGTAAATAAGAATTTGTTTTTAACTGACTTTCCTAGTTAAACAAAGGTTTAAAAAAATACCGTAAAACTTCAATTCAACTCAACTCAAATAGCAGCCTGTCACTTTTCAAAGCCAGGCACCAGCATACATTTCAGCAAATAAACACCTGTTCTAAATGAAATGTTTACAAGATTACCATGAATTGTTTATGAGGTTTAACATTTGATTTGAACAAATTATGGCCTCTATTATTGGCAGTAAGAAACTGCCATTGGCTGGTAACAGCTGAGAACCGCTAGGTAACCGGCAAGCACAAAAACAATCAACCATTTCGAGAGAACAGAGCCCTAGAAATCATCTGATCATCTTCTAGTGGCGTAAGTAAGAACTGACGAAAATGCACGGTCAAAGAGGAGAATAATTCATTATTCTGTCAAGGAAAATTATGGTTTATAGAGGCATACGAAGACAAAAGAAACATGACATTGTGTGAACACATTATTGCAGGAAATTAAGAAATTGATAAAAAAAATCTGGAATTAAACAATTAACTATGCAAATTAGCAAAAACTGTATGCATTAAGGAAATCGACGCCTGTCTCTAATTAGCGGCTGTTGTGTCCAGTGATTAAAGCAAATACACGCCTATGAATTTAAGTTTTATCGTAAACGTCCTCTAACTATGTCAAAATGGGGGGGGGGGTAGTTTAGCTATTCGATATTGGAATTTTAGGACCCCTGTTGGTATCTGAAAAAATATGAAACAATTATTTGATAAAAAATATTGCATTATCTTTTTATTTATTTTACCTTTATTTAACTAGGCAAGTCAGTTAAGAACAAATTCTTATTTTCAATGACGGCCTAGGAACAGTGGGTTAACTGCCTGTTCAGGGGCAGAACGACAGATTTGTACCTTGTCAGGTTGGGGATTTGAACTTGCAACCTTCCGGTTACTAATCAAACACTCTAACCACTAGGTTACCCTGCTGCCCCTATAGCCCATAGAAATGAAGAACAGACAAAGACAGTCAAAAACTTCATCGTAAGGAATAACAGGTTTGTCCTGTATCTATGAGATATAGATATATATATATTTTGTTTTTTATTTTACTTTCAATGATCGTGTCTTAGTGTTAAACAAGGATTTATGCATTTCATCTCTGGACTTTTTTTTATCCAGTAAAGTAGTAATTATAATCACTAAAGATGACAACAAAGTCAAAATAATTGTATTTTCAAGTATAGTTTACTAACCACCTGAATCAATTTTTTTTTTACAGTTACATAGTGGGGTCATATTAGTTTGTAACCCAAATGGTTCAGTCACTCCAGATGTTTTCCTGGATATCTCCTAGTCTGTCAAACAGTGCTGTAGCTCTGCCTCTTTCCACTGCAGATGCTGAAGGCCGACAAGGCGGATGTGGTGGATTGAGATGCAGCCCATGCAACAACAAAAAAAAACCCGGATCTCTCTCGTTTAAACTGGCGGATTTTGATGGGGATTTTTTAAAATGTTAATTAGGTTGACGCACAGGTGCATCAATAGACTTCAGCTGTGTGTGTTTTTGTTGATGTAATTTTCGGTTTTAGTAATGACAACAAAATCACTTTAATTAACTGTACTCAGATATATTAAGTGCAATAGGTTTCTTCATATTCCTTAAATGTTTTGAGTAGTGACAACACATTGGGGTAGTGTAGACGCCCACTGGTTGTGTCCCTGCGCCCGGGAATAATGGGTTTGAGTTACCCACTCATAGACTAGCCTAAAAACTCCGTCCCGCTTCCACTGTCATTGTTGCCCAAATGCACAGCAGTTCACAACTCTACTATCCGCATACAAAAGTCATACAAAACGTATAAATTTGTTTATGTGCCAACAGAATGAATGACGCTTACAGGACGTGCACTTCATCAACAATAGGTACGCTTATCAACAATTAGTCTTATCACTCCCAGTCCCTTCTTTGTCATATTGGTCATGCCATTTCATGTCTACAACATTATTTAGCCTATTAAAGTCCAACCAAGATCGTCTATGGATGCGTCTCAAGTTTGCGCCCTGCTAGAAAATGAAAGAAAACATCAATAGCCTACCTGCAGAACTCTTCACGCCGCTCATCCAACCTCTCGTTCCGTTCTTCACTTCTCCGTTCTCTCACGGCAAGAAAACAAATTATGAGTACGTGAAATAGAGGTTTAGAATAAAGGACCTGCTAACTATACGTTCCACCCAACTCCCCTACTGTTGGGCTGTTCTTCCCTCCCTACATCTCTCACTCCCACGCGACTGCGTGACGCAGATCCCCACGTGTGTGTCTGGGGGGCGTGGGAGCCGCTGTGTGGAATACCAAGCATCCTATCACACCAGGCAGCGACCGCGGTCAGAGGGATGGCAGAGGTTGGACTTCATTTTTGAAAAGCCAATTGTAGCATACTGAAAATAGGTCTATGCCCAAATGTCAATTAACACTGTCAACCAAATAAGCAGCGGTTCCCCAAGCATTATGTAGCCTATTCTACTGTCTTTGGGACAACCTCTCCACTATGTTTTTGTTGCGATTCAAGTGTGTTCCATTGCCACCTTCTTTTCACTTATTTTTTTTCAGTCCCACGGTAAGAGAACAGTAAAAACAACAGCATTATGCTAACAACTCCTGTGCTTGGTTGTGAATAAAGTGCTATCAAAATGCTGTAAAAAAATATAGACAGGGGACATTTACATTACACTGAACTCTGAACAATTCTGATAATAGACGGTGTCCAATGATAAAGCGAGAGATATCTGAGAAAGATGGAAGGAGAGAGGGAGAAAGAGAGAAAGAGAAAGAGAGAGAGAGAAGACAGGGAAAGAGAGAGAAAAAGATCAAGAGAGGAGTAATTTAGGTCAATGAGGGGGAGAGGTAGAGGAAGAGAGACAGAGAGATAGGAGGAGAGAGAGGTGAAGGGAGAGAGAGAGGAGTAGAGAGGTTAAGAGAGAGGTGGAGGGAGAGAATCAGAGATAGGTGGAGAGAGGTGGAGGGAGAGAATCAGAGATAGGTGGAGAGAGGTAAAGGTAGAGAGGTGGAGGGAGAGAATCAGAGAGAGGTGGAGAGAGATAAAGGGAGAGAGGTGGAGGGAGAGAATCAGAGATAGGTGGAGAGAGGTGGAGGGAGAGAGAGAGAGGTTAAGAGAGATAGAGGGAGAGAAAGGGCAGGGGAAAGGGACTGGTGCTGGCGGACTGAGAGGAGGAAGAGAGATGAACTACAGGAGATGGAGAAAGAGTGACAGAGCGGGAGAGGACAGGATGAGGTCCCACATGCAGCAGGCACTACAGGATATTTACACTCCCACACTGAGTGATTCAGCTAGCAGGCAAGCAGCCTCTCCAAACACACACACACACATACAGTCTTGTACAGCTAACCTTCTGGGAACACACTATTCAATCCCATTCAAAATTATATTTTCTCTAACCCCTAACCCTAACCCTAACCCTAGCTCCTAAACCTAACCCTAGCTCCTGACCATAACCATAGCTCCTAACCCTGACCCTGAATGTAATTCTAACCCTAAAACTAATTCTAACCTTAACCCTAAACCCCCTAGAAATAGCATTTGACCTTGTGGGGACTAACAAAATATCCCCATTTGGTCCAATTTTTGTTATTCTACTATTCTTGTGGTCCTCACAAGCATAGTTAAATGCGTTCACTCACACGCTCACAAACACATGTGCGCGCGCGCACACACACACACACTACTTCACTAGCAGACACCAGGGATGGGCTCTCCCTCATCCTCTCTCTTTACCTTTCATATATCTTCTTCTCCTCTTCCTCTCCCTACCTCTCAATTCAATATAAGGACATTATTGGCATGGGAAACATATGTTAACATTGCCAAAGCAAGTGAAGTAGATAATAAACAACAGTTAAATAAACAATACAAATTAACAGTAAACATTGCACTCATGGAAGTTCGAAAAGAATAAAGACATTTCAATTGTCTTATTATGTCTATATTACAGTGTTGTAATGATGTGCAAATAGTTAATGTACAAAAGGGAAAATAAATAAACATAAATATGGGTTGTATTTACAATGGTGTTTGTTATTCACTGGTTGCCCTTTTCTAGTGGTAACAGGTCACACATCTTGCTGCTGTGATGGAACACTGTGGTATTTCCCCCAGTAGATATGGGAGTTTATCAAAACGGGGTTTGTTTCCGAATTCTTTGTGGGTCTGTGCAATCTGAAGGAAATATGTGTCTCTAATATGGTCATACATTTGGCAGGAGGTTAGGAAGTGCAGCTCAGTTTCCATCTCATTCTGTGGGCAGTGTGAACATAGCTTGTCTTCTCTTGAGAGCCAGGTCTGCCTATGGCGGCCTTTCTCACGAGCAAGAATCTGTAGTCAAAGCTTTCCTTAAGTTTGGGTCAGTCACAGTGGTCAGGTATTCACTGTGTACTCTCTGTTTAGGGACAAAAAGTAATCTAGTTTTCTCTGGGTAAAATTTTTTTTATTTCCAATGTGTCAAGTAATTATCTTTGTCTAATTGTGTTGCTGTCCTGGGGCTCTGTTTGTGAACAGAGTCCCAGGACAAGCTTGTGTAGCAGTATAACTTTAGACCGTCCCCTCGCCCATACCCGGGTGCGAACCAGGTACCCTCTGCACACATCAACAACAGTCACCCACGAAGCATCGTTACCCATCGCTCCACAAAAGCCGCGGCCCTTGCAGAGCAAGGGGAACTACTACTTCAAGGTCTCAGAGCACCGTTTGAAACGCTATTTAGCGCACACCGCTAACTAAGCTAGCCGTTTCACATCCGTTACACTTGCTTAGGGGGCTCTTCTACAGGTTTATTTCTCTTTAGGTGATGCCTTGTTATGTAAGGTTTGGGGATTGCTTCCTTTTAGGTGGTTGTAGAATTTAGCGTCTCTTTTCTGGACTTTGATAATTAGCAGGTATCGGCCTAATTCTGCTCTGCATGCATTATTTGGTGTTTTAAGTTGCACACGGGGGATATTTTTGTAGAATTCTGCATGCAGTCTCAATTTAGTTTTTGTCCCATTTTGTGAATTCTTGGTTGGTGAGTGGACCCAAAATCTCACAACCATAAAGGGCAATGGGTTCTGTAACTAATTTTTTAGACAGATTCTAATTGGTATGTCAAAATTTACGTTCCTCTTGGTGGTATAGAAGGTCCTTCTTGCCTCGTCTCTCACATCATTCACAGGTTTGTGGAAGTTATCTGTGGCGCTGATGTTTAGGCCGAGGTATGTATAGTTTTTCTATGCTCTAGCCCTTGTGTGGTCTTAACCCTTCTGTTGTGTTTGTTTCATGTTCATTAATTCTGTGTTCCCGGTCCAAAATGACAGCCCCATTATAGCTGATTATAAATCCATAATAATCCATATATTATCACCTAATGTTGTGTTACATCTTTTTATCAACTTTAGTTCTTGTGAACATTACAAGTTTTGAACTTCTATTTGATATTTATGGCCTGTAGGCCTCATTGACCTGAGCTCATTACAACTCGTTTTTGAGAAAAAAGCATAATGTATGGATTATTTTGACTATAACAAATACTCAGATGAAACATATTGTGCTATTTATCACATACTACTTTGTGTCAACGTTTAACAAGGACTCTCTCCTCCTCACCAGTCTCATGATCAAAGATATGTTCAAGAGCCTCACATACAGTATATCGTTAGGTCATTGTGCTGCCACAGAGTGAATTGTGAGTAAGGCCTCAAATAAGCTTTATATACCAGAGCTGCGAGAAAAGTTCTATGTATTATTGAAATAATGTTGTGATTGTTTGTGAGAATACCAACAGGTGTGGTTCCCGTGGGGATTCTATTGGGGAAAGTCAGGTTTCCATGGAAGCCAAGAAGGGGAGTGAGGTGCGTGTGTGTGTGTGTGTGTGTGTGTGTGTGTATGTGCTCAAACACACATGTATTTGGGGGTCTGGGAGAGGAAGTGTGTCTATCTGATGAATAGGCATTTGCCTGAACTAAATTTTATACAATAATTGTAGTCTCACCCATTCATTTCTAATGACCGGTCATTTTTGACCGGGAACACCACAGATGTACAAAGGTAAAAAAATCATCAAAATGTATTTGTCACGCTGGTATGAAGAGATTCGAGAGACAGGCGCAGGAATGTCTAATCGTTTTTTTAAAATGATGTCCCAAATTACGGTGTGCCATGTAAAGGCACGGGGATGAAGACCAAACAAACACACATCAAAAACACAGGGATGAAACCCAAACAAAAGAGCGAGGAGTACCTTGAATAATTAATGATTAACATTGTGATTTGGGGAAATAATAACAAAGATGGCGTAGCAGTCGGACGTGTGTTGTCTTTGTCTAATCCCGTGTCTTATCCTGTGTAAATAGCCATTTTTTCCCGTATATATCTTAATCTCACTTTCTATCTACGAACTAAATATACTTTCCTGCAACCCGCCTCACCCAATGTGATACTGATCTGCTATTTTTATTCCTTATAACTGGAAACTCCATCAGGAGCAAGCCAGCTAACTAGCTGCTAGTCTTTGTTAGCCACGGCTTCACCTTTAGCTCGGACAATACAGTCTGCACAGCGCAATATCAACCCAGAGCATATCGGACTGCTTCTCTCTACCTCATCACCGGATTCCCGCCACTCTGGATCATTACACCGGATCATCTCAGCTAGCTAGCTGCAAACGAGTGGCTACTGTTGGCTAACGCCTCTGTCCCGAAGCAAGCACCAGTTAGCCTTGAGCTAGCCTCGAGCTAGGCCCATATGCCAGCTAGTTCTAGGGCTTCAATACCTCTTTAGCCAATTGGCCTGGACCCTTTATTGTCAACACAGAGCCCCGCCGATCCATCACGACTGGACTGCCAACGTGATTGCCCGATGTGGTCTCAAAAGGCTATTCTGTTACGATAACGCCGAAGAACCATCTGCTAGTCCTGGCCCGCTAGCTTTCTGAACGCTGTGTCCCCTGCTCGCCTAGCGTCGTTGTGACTACCGAACGCCCCCCTGACTCACCTATTGCTGCTCTTTTGAACCAATGATCACTGGGCTACACAGCTGATGCCCCCTGGACTGTTTCAATAACACAGCATGTCATTTTGTTTATCTGTCGGCCCCAGCCTCGAACTCAGGTCCTGTATGTACCTAACTGACCTGCTCTGCCCATTCAACGCCATTTACCCTTTGTTGTCTCACCTCTCCTGATCAACACCTATGACTGCTTTATGCCTCTCAATAATGTCAATATGCCTTGTCTACTGCTGTCTAGGCTAGTTCTTATTGTTTTATTTCACTGTAGAGCCCTCAGTCCCGCTCAACATGCCTAAGATAGCTCTTTTGTCCCACCCCACAGACATGCAGAGACCTCAGCTGGCTTAACTGGTGCCTCCAAAGACAAAACTCTCTCATCGTCACACAATGCCTAGGTTTACCTCCACTGTACTCACATCCTGCCATACCCTTGTCTCTACATTACGCCCTGAATCTATTCTACGCCCAGACTGTTCCCAATACACTAGACGACCAGTTCTTATAGCCTTTAGCCGTACACTTATCCTACTCCCCGTCTGTTCCTCTGGTGATGTAGAGGTTAACCCAGGCCCTGTAGCCCCCAGTTCCACTACTCTTCCCCAGATGCTTTCATTTGTTGACTTCTGTAACTGTAAAAGCCTTGGTTTCATGCATTATAACATCAGAATCCTCCTCCCTAAATTTGTTTTATTCACTGCTTTAGCACACTCCGCCAACCCTGATGTCCTTGCCGTGTCTGAATCCTGGTTTAGGAAGGCCCCCAACAATTCTGAAATTTCCATCCCCAACTACAACATTTTCCACCAAGATAGAACTGCCAAAGGGGTGGAGTTGCAATCTACTGCAGAGATAGTCTGCAGTGTTCTGTCATGCTATCCAGGTCTGTGCCCAAACAGTTTGAGCTGCTACTTTTAAAAATCCACCTTTCCAGAAATAAGTCTCTCACTGTTGTCGCATGTTATGGACCCCCCTCAGCCCCCAGCTGTGCCCTGGACACCATATGTGAATTAATTTCCCCCCATTTATCTTCAGAGTTAGTACTCTTAGGTGACCTAAATTGGGATATGCTTAACACCCCGGCCCTCCTATAATCTAAACTAGATGCTCTCAATCTCACACAAATTATCAAGGAACCTACCAAGTACAACCCTAAATCCATTAACACGGGCACCCTCATAGATATCATCCTGATCAACCTGCCCTCTAAATACACCTCTGCTGTCTTCAACCAGGATCTCAGCCATCACTGCCTCATTGCCTGCATCCATAATGGGACAGCTGTCAAACGACCACCCCTCATCACTGTCAAACACTTTCTAAAATTACTTCTGCGAGCAGGCCTTTCTAATCAACCTGGCCAGGGTATCCTGGAAAGATATTGACCTCATTCCATCAGTAGAGGATGCCTGGTTATTCTTTAAAAGTGCTTTCCTCGCCATCTTAAATAAGCATACCCCATTCAAACAATTTAGAACTAAGAACAGATATAGCCCTTTGTTCAGACTTGAATGCCCTTGACCAGAACAAAAACATCCTGTGGCGTATAGCATTAGCATCAAATTGCCCCCGCGATATGCAACTTTTCAGGGAAGTTAGGAATCAGTATACACAGGCAGTTAGGAAAGCAAAGGCTAGCTTTTTCAAACAGAAATTTGCATCCTGTAGCACAAACTCCCAAAAGTTCTGGGACACTGTAAAGTCCATGGAGAACAAGAGCACCTCCTCCCAGCTACTCACTGCACTGAGGCTAGGAAACACTGTTACCACCGATAAGTCTATGATAATCGAGAATATCAATAAGAATTTTTCTAAGGCTGGCCATGCTGTCCACCTGGCTACGCCAACCCCGACCAACAGCTCTGCACCCCCCACAGCAACTTGCCCAAGCCTCCCTCACTTCTCCTTCACCCAAATCTAGATAGCTGATGTTCTGAAAGAGCTGGAAAATCTGGACGTAGGATGGATGTAGTCTATCACAGTGCCATCAATTTTGTCACTAAAGCCCCATATACTACCCACCACTGCGACCTGTATGCTCTTGTTCACTGGCCCTTGCTTCATATCTGTCACCAAACCCACTGGCTCCAGGTCATCTATAAGTCTTTGCAAGGTAAAGCCCCGCCTTATCTCAGCTCACTCGTCACCATAGCAACACCCACCCATAGCACATGCTCCAGCAGGTATATTTCACTGGTCATCCCCAAAGTCAACTCCTCTTTTGGCTGCCTTTCTTTCCAGTTCTCTGCTGCCAATGACTGGAGAATTGCAAAAATCACTGAAGCTGGAGACTTATATCTCCCTCACTAACTTTAAGCATCAGCTGTCAGAGCAGCTTACCGATCATTGCACCTGTACACAGCCCATTTGTTAAAACCTCTTTGGGCTAGGTGGGACGCTAGCGCCCCACCTCAACAACATCCGGTGAAATTGCAGAGAGCGAAATTCAAAATACAAAAATCACACACACTCACACAATGAGAAATTGAGATTATGTGTGCAACTGATTGATCTCAGACAAAACTAAAACCTCCTTGTGCATGTGCAGCATCACCCCTCCATGACCCCCCCCCCCCCCACACACACACACACACGACACAATAAAATAAAACTAATGGGGAATGTAGTCAGAGGCTATAAAGATGCTGCAGATGACAATCCCCCCAGTTCTCTCTTTGCTGAAGCCCTGAGTGCAGGTCTGATTTATTCAGATGTCCAGGAAGAACAAGAGAACAATGATTTAGAAGAGAAGGAGGTATCTGAAGAAGAAGATGGGGAAGAATACAACCCAGAGCATTACGCACCATCTTCAGATGAAGAAGAAATCCCCCAAGCTGAAAGAGAGACATTTTTGTCACCATATGACAACCAGGTCATAAGGATGACCCCAGGGCCCACAAGACATGCAGTTGCCTATGCCCAGGACATCGCCTCAAATATTCTACATGACCATCACACCAGCCATCAAAAAATCATCCTGGAGATGACAAATTTGGAGAGTTTCCGTAAATATGGACAACCGGAAAAGGATGGATGAGATTGACCTGCATGCCTACATAGGGCTGCTAATCTTGCAGGTGTGTATAGGTCCCGAGGGGAGGCTACATGTAGTCTCTGGGATACAGAGAGTGGAAGGGGGATTTTCCGTGCCACAATGCTGCTGATAACCGTGAGTCAAGACCTGCAAGTCAAGACTTGCAACCGTGAGTCTAGACCCCCAACCACCACTCAAGTTTCTGACCTCCCAAAGAGGAACAAGAATGTGATCCTCTTGAACACACTGCACAAAATGGCTGAGATCAGTTATTATGAGGACAGGAAGCCAGCCATCATCCTGGACTACAACCATAACAAAAGAGGCATGGACAACCTGATCACAAGGTGATTGGAACTTACAGCTGCAGGAGGATGACTGCCCGCTGGCCCCTGGTCATCTTCCATAACATCAATGATGTGTCCTCATGCAATGCCTTCGTGATATGGAACAAGATCAACCCTACCTGGATGCCTGATAAGCGGAACAAGAGGAGGGTGTTCCTGGGTCAGCTGGGAAAGACACTTGTAACCCCAAACATTCAGGGAAGAGAGCACGTCCCCGCACAGCAGCCTCTGCAGCGCTTGTGAAAGCTGTTCAGGTGGCTGAATCTTGTCCTGATCCACCTGAGGCTGCAGCTGGGGCAGACAAGAGGAGGAGATGCCAATTCTGCCCCCAAAGAAGGACTGGAAAATAAATACTATATGCTGCACATGTGAGAAATACATCTGCAAAGTCCATGCACACACACTTGCATACTGTCCTACATTTACCAAATGCATGCTTTTCAACCGGTCGCTGCCTGCACCTGCATGCCCGACTAGCATCACCACCCTGGATGGTTCCGACCTAGAATATGTGGACGTCTATAAGTACCTAGGTGTCTGGCTAGACTGCAAACTCTCCTTCCAGACTCATATCAAACATCTCCAATCGAAAATCAAATCAAGAGTCGGCTTTCTATTCCGCAACAAAGCCTCCTTCACTCAAGCCGCCAAGCTTACCCTAGTAAAACTGACTATCCTACCGATCCTCGACTTCGGCGATGTCATCTACAAAATGGCTTCCAACACTCTACTCAGCAAACTGGATGCAGTCTATCACAGTGCCATCCGTTTTGTCACTAAAGCACCTTATACTACCCACCACTGCGACTTGTATGCTCTAGTCGGCTGGCCCTCGCTACATATTCGTCGCCAGACCCACTGGCTCCAGGTCATCTACAAGTCTATGCTAGGTAAAGCTCCGCCTTATCTCAGCTCACTGGTCACGATGGCAACACCCATCCGTAGCACGCGCTCCAGCAGGTGTATCTCACTGATCATCCCTAAAGCCAACACCTCATTTGGCCGCCTTTCGTTCCAGTACTCTGCTGCCTGTGACTGGAACGAATTGCAAAAATCGCTGAAGTTGGAGACTTTCATCTCCCTCACCAACTTCAAACATCAGCTATCTGAGCAGCTAACCGATCGCTGCAGCTGTACATAGTCTATTGGTAAATAGCCCACCCTTTTCACCTACCTCATCCCCGTACTGTTTTTATTTATTTACTTTTCTGCTCTTCTGCACACCAATATCTCTACCTGTACATGACCATCTGATCTTTTATCACTCCAGTGTTAATCTGCAAAATTGTAATTATTTGCCTACCTCCTCATGCCTTTTGCACACATTGTATATAGACCCCCCCTTCGTTTTCTACTGTGTTATTGACTTGTTAATTGTTTACTCCATGTGTAACTCTTTGTTGGTGGTTGAAGATATCCCTCTAGTGGTGTGGGGGCTGTGCTTTGGCAAAGTGGGTGGGGTTATATCCTTCCTGTTTGGCCCTGTCCGGGGGTGTCCTCGGATGGGGCCACAGTGTCTCCTGACCCCTCCTGTCTCAGCCTCCAGTATTTATGCTGCAGTAGTTTATGTGTCGGGGGGCTGGGGTCAGTTTGTTATATCTGGAGTACTTCTCCTGTCCTATTCGGTGTCCTGTGTGAATCTAAGTGTGCGTTCTCTAATTCTCTCCTTCTCTCTTTCTTTCTCTCTCTCGGAGGACCTGAGCCCTAGGACCATGCCCCAGGACTACCTGACATGATGACTCCTTGCTGTCCCCAGTCCACCTGGCCATGCTGCTGTTCCAGTTTCAACTGACCTGAGCCCTAGGACCATGCCCCAGGACTACCTGACATGATGACTCCTTGCTGTCCCCAGTCTACCTGGCCATGCTGCTGCTCCAGTTTCAACTTCCACCTGACTGTGCTGCTGCTCTAGTTTCAACTGTTCTGCCTTATTATTATTCGACCATGCTGGTCATTTATGAACATTGAACATCTTGACCATGTTCTGTTATAATCTCCACCCGGCACAGCCAGAAGAGGACTGGCCACCCCACATAGCCTGGTTCCTCTCTAGGTTTCTTCCTAGGTATTGGCCTTTCTAGGGAGTTTTTCCTAGCCACCGTGCTTCTCCACCTGCATTGCTTGCTGTTTGGGGTTTTAGGCTGGGTTTCTGTACAGCACTTTGAGATATCAGCTGATGTACGAAGGGCTATATAAATACATTTGATTTGATTTGATTTGATTTGTTGTATGCTCACACTGCTATGCTTTATCTTGGCCAGGTCGCAGTTGCAAATGAGAACTTGTTCTCAACTAGCCTACCTGGTTAAATAAAGGTGAAATAAAAAAATAAAAAAATAAAAAAATAAAAAAATGTGCTAATTGGAGTTGATTGATTTATGTTCTTCACGTTTTTGTTTTGTATTCATTATCTTATTTTATATATTTTTTAAATTGTTTTTGTTTGTACACCTTGTGGTTGGGGCAAAGGTTAAAAAAATGGGAGAAGACTAGTATTTTGTAGTTTAATTCCTCAACTGACTGGGGAAGCGGGTTAGGAAACATCTCTCATCCACTCACCACTATCTCCGTGTTGGCGTCGTGTTTGCTGAAGCGGAAGAGGATGACGTGGGCAGAGATGCCCACCACACAGAAGAGGCAGCTCTGCGGGCACCAGCTGACCTTCTGAATGGTGTAAGGGTCCTCCTCTACCAGCTCGACCTTCACCCGCATTGGGGTACAGTATATAAGAATATATCATTATGTTGCCAACAAAGTTCAAGACGACTGTTATTGTTTCCCTTTCAATAAAATGCATTCAAAACTCCTTTCTGCACATTTCTGCTACTTTCTCAGGCTATACAAGTGCTATGTCTTGCTAAGAAAATTATGTTTACACCTTTGCAGTACCTTTAGCAATAATAATAATAACCTTTAGTAAAGAAAACAATAATGACAGGTGTGTTGTAATAAAAACGAGTGGTGTCCACTTATTAAATGCAGTCTTTCTGCATTGTGAAGAGGGAAAACCCAGAAATTCACAAAGTTTGTAATGAATGACATGTTGTTTCTTCATGCAAAATAGATTTGGGGTTTAAAATTCAGTTAAGCTGATTATTTTATGGGTTTAGTTAGTAAAGGCAGGTAATGTTTTACTTTTTACCCTTAGGTCAAAGTATACAGAATGTTAAGCCTACACAAGGGCTAGGGTAACAGTGTCCAGATGGAATTTGTATTTTTTGTCCTGGCGACTGGACCTTTTTTTGGAACACCATTGTTTTT
Organism: Oncorhynchus kisutch; assembly: GCF_002021735.2. Classification (NCBI taxonomy): domain Eukaryota; kingdom Metazoa; phylum Chordata; class Actinopteri; order Salmoniformes; family Salmonidae; genus Oncorhynchus; species Oncorhynchus kisutch. Next base: position 71,199,037 of record NC_034175.2, on the reverse strand, counting down.
GTCTTACTGAGATTTAATGTCAGGGCACAGGTCTGACATAATCTGTGCAGAAGATCTATGTGCTGCTGCTCTAGGCACTCCTTGGTTGGTGACAGAAGAACCAGATCATCAATAAACAGTAGACATTTAATTTAAATTCTGGTAGGGTGAGGCCAGGTGCTGCAGTTCTCTTCCTCTCCTTACCCCTCTCTCCCTTCAGTTATCTTTCCCTCCCTCCCTCCCTCCCTCCCTCCCTCCCTCCCTCCCTCCCTCCCTCCCTCCCTCCCTCCCTCCCTCCCTCCCTCCCTCCCTCCCTCCCTCCCCCTTCAATTCTCTTCCTCTCGCACACTCTCTCACTCTCTCTCCCTTCAGTTCCCTCCCTCCCTCCCTCCCTCTCTCTCCCTTCAGTAATTTTCCTCTTCCTACCTCTCTTCTTCTCTCCTTCAATACATCCCTCCCTCCATTCTCTCTCTCCTTCTCTCTCCCCTTCTCCCCATGTACATGAGGCATTATTTCCCACATCCACTGATAGACAGAAGGACTCAATGTTGATTGATAATCAGATCCTGTCAGAAGAAACAGCATACATAACCTGTTGCATCAGAGTCACCTGTCAGTCATTGGATATGTTTCCAAAACCAGTTGCACCACAGTCCACTGATATTAGAGTCACATGTCAGACATTGGGATATGTGTCCATAAATTATTTGTCTGTCCCAAATGTATCATCATCAAGTAGAGATTCTCCGACTGCTAGCTCAGTTGCAGAAAAAACAAGATGTACTTTCTAAGTGCTTTGATGCATCTGCGGCACACAGAATTTCAGTTCTTAATGCCTCCTACAGACAAGGGGTCGATGAGGTGGGCGGTACAGACCTGCTCCAATCCAATGGACAGATGGTGGCTCAACTCCACAGCCAGTGGGAGACTGGACGCTGGCAAGGCGTAGGAGGTAGGGTGGGAAGCAGTCTGGTCGGCCTCCATATATCATAGAAGATCAGATTCAGCTATTAAAACCTGTTTAGGATAAGGGGCAGCATTTTCACGTTCGGATGAAAAGCGTGCCCAGAGTAAACTGCCTGCTACTCAGACCCAGAAGCTAATATATGGATAGAAAACACTCTGAAGTTTCTGAAACTGTTTGAATTATGTCTGTGAATATAACAGAACTCATATGGCAGGGAAATCTGAGGTTTGAAGTTTTTCAACTCATTGCCTTTCCAAGATACAGTGTAAATGGGGTCATATTGCACTTCCTAAGGCTTCCACTAGATGTCAACAGTCCTTAGAACCTTGTTTCAGGCTTCTACTATGAAGGGGGAGCGAATAAGAGCTGTTTGACTAATGGGTCTGGCAGAAGGCCATGAACTAAATCATATGCGCGGCCGTGAGAGCGAGCTGCGTTCCTTTTAATTTCTAAAGACAAAGGAATTGTCCGGTTGGAATATTATTGAAGATGTATGATAAAAACATCCTGAAGATTGATTCTATACATTGTTTGACATGTTTCTACAAACTGTAATAGAACTTTTTGGACTTTTCGTCTGAACCTTCGCCTGGACTTGTCTGCGCCTGGTGAATTTCGATTGGCGAACTAAACGCGCTAACAAAAAGGAGCTATTTGGATATAAATGATGGACTTTATCGGACAAAACAAACATTTGTCGTGGAACTGGGATTCCTGGGAGTGCATTCTGATGAAGATCATCAAAGGTAAGTGAATATTTATAACGCTATTTCTGACTTTTACTGACTCCATAACATGGCTTGTTTTTGTGTCTGAGCGCTGTACTCAGATTATTGCATGGTGTGCTTTTTCCGTAAAGCTTTTTTGAAATCAGCTTTCTATGGGCTAGGCCTACTATATTTATTTCTCAACTTTCCTAATATTAACACATTGATTATATTTACAACAGGAGTATAGCCTACCTGGCTGGCATGAAAATGAACCACGGGGAAAAGCTTCCTCCATTCGCTATTTAAGTGCATATATTATTTAGTAAATGTACAGACAAGATTAAATCAAGAATAGTCTGATGGGTGACAGTATTAGCCAATCACTTGTGAATTATATATTATCACTTGTGAATGATACCCAGCATAAGAAACAATGTCTTTTTTTGCAACTTTTTCGAATCATAGTCCCACATCTCATGTAGCCTAGCCCATAGGTCTGTTTTGATAAGGTTTGTATCTAAAGTTGCCAAATAACTTAAATTAACTTAAAAGAGTGTAGAGCCTAACTGGCATACTGTATATACAGTGGGGAGAACAAGTATTTGATACACTGCCGATTTTACAGGTTTTCCTACTTACAAAGCATGTAGAGGTCTGTCATTTTTATCATAGGTACACTTCAACTGTGAGAGACGGAATCTAAAACAAAAATCCAGAAAATCACATTGTATGATTTTTATGTAATTAATTTGCATTTTGTCATGCATATTATTAATATTAGCTCTCAAGTAGTGACACAAGTAGTGATACTCCACTTTCAGACAGGAGAGATTGGAATGCATATTATTAATATTAGCTCTCTGTGTACATCCAAGTGCCAGCCGTGCTGCCCTGTTCTGAGCCAATTGCAAGTCCTTTTTTGTGGCTGCAATCTTATACGTTTTCAGTCAACCTATCAGGGTATTTGTAAACAAATCTGGAACCAGAACGCGTCTATTGATGACATGTTTACTAATGTTGCAGAAATCTGCTCTAAAGCAGTATTCCCACCCATCAGATGTAGTGATCATAATATAATAGCCATGTCTAGAAAAACCAAAGTTGCAAAGACTGAACATATAATTGTGTATTAATTAACAATCATACAAGAGGTTTTCCAATGATTCCTATGTCGAAGATATTTGTTCCTCTGATGTGTGTTATGAGGAACATATTGATGCTGTACTTGAAGAATTTATGAAACTTCTTCTTCCGGTTGCTGATATGCTTGCGCCCATCAAGAAACTGACTGTTAGAACTGCCAAATCCCTATGGATAGATGATGAATTGAAAAAAATGTATAGCTGAGAGGGATGAGGCTAAGAGAATAGCAAATAAGTCTGACAACACAGCAGACTGGCAAACATACAGTAAATTGAAAAATCGCGACTAAACTAAACAAAAAGATGAATTAACCATACTATGGGGAACAAAGATAAATGATATAAAGAATGCTAGTAAAAAAGCTCTGGAGTTAAATGAAATTCTAGGCTAGAAAAGCTAACTCTGCTCCATCCTTCATTGAGGCTTGTTCATAACAAAACCCTTTGATATTGCCAACCACTTTAACAAACAAACTTAGGCCTGACATGCAAACAGCAAATGCTGAGCCTTCATATTCATGCGTAATGGACCAAATAATGGAAGACATACAATGTAGTTTTGAGTTCCACAAAGTAGGAGTGGAAGAGGTGAAAGATTTGTTGCTGTCTATAAATAAAGACAAACCACCTGGTACTGACAACCTGGATGGTAAATTGCTGAGGTTGGTAGCGGAATACATTGTGACTCCTGTTTGCCACATCTTCAATTTAAACCTTATCAACCTCAGACTTGGAGGGAGTCAAAGGTCATTCCACTAGCCAAGAATAGCAGAGTACCCTTTAATGGTTCAAACAGCCAACCAATCAGCCTGTTACAAAGTGCTTAGCAAACTTTTGGAAAAAATGGTGTTTGATCAAATAAAGTTATTTAGTGATGAAGTCGATCTCTCCTCCACTTTCCGCCAGGAGAGATTGACATGCATATTATTAATATTAGCTCTCTGTGTAGATCCAAGATCCAATACTTACCAAATGCACTCTAAGTGGCCATCGGCCAGGAGTCACAAATTTAGCAAAACATTTTCAGAAAGAGAGAGAGAGAGAGAGAGAGAGAGAGAGAGAGAGAGAGAGAGAGAGAGAGAGAGAGAGAGAGAGATTACAGTCAAGTATTCCAGAATAGAGAGTAGGGTCTCATTTTAGAAATCCTTCCCTATCCAGGTTATCTCTTATTTAAAGGTTCATCCTTCCCTATCCAGGTTATCTCTTCTTTAAAGGTTCATCCTTCCCAATCCAGGTTCTCTCTTCTTTAAAGGTTAATCCTTCCCTATCCAGGTTATCTCTTATTTAAAGGTTCATCCTTCCCTATCCAGGTTCTCTTATTTAAAGGTTCATCCTTCCCTATCCAGGTTATCTCTTATTTAAAGGTTCATCCTTCCCTATCCAGGTTCTCTTATTTAAAGGTTCATCCTTCCCTATCCAGGTTATCTCTTCTTTAAAGGTTCATCCTTCCCTATCCAGGTTATCTCTTATTTAAAGGTTCATCCTTCCCTATCCAGGTTATCTCTTATTAAAAGGTTTATTCATATTTCTGATTCATTTTTAATCATCCTCTACACGTTTCTGTTACCACCAGTCATCCTCTACACGTTTCTGTTACCACCAGTCATCCTCTACACGTTTCTGTTACCACCAGTCATCCTCTACACGTTTCTGTTACCACCAGTCGTCTCTCTACATGTGACTCTAATAATACTGTTTCTTATTAGATCGGAATTAAAGTAACTGTGGAGCTACATGTGACAGAATACATTTGAATAAATTATATATGGCAAAATACGCTGTAATGAAAAGGGCAAGACACGCCATATCTTTGTTCAGTTTGACTGACATTAGGCAAAACACGGCGTCATTTCATTGGCTGCAGCAGTCAGGTCAAAGGTGTCTTGTTTTCTTTTACAGTTTGTGTTGCGTAATCCACTGGCTGTGGGTGACTCCATAGATATAAGATGTGACCAATGCATTTACCTGCTGCATGACATTTAGCACATTTCCATGCCGTTCCACTTTGACCTTGGCAGACAGGATTTGAACAAGCAGCCCGCTAGACCAGGAAAACTACTGGGTGTGCACGCTCCAAGCTTTAAGAGAGAGAGAGAGAGAGAGAGAGAGAGAGAGAGAGAGAGAGACCAGAGAGAGAGAGAGAGAGAGAGGGGGAGAGAGAGAGAGAAAAAAAAAACCTGCGCTCACTGACATATTCTGATGTTTGTTTGTTTTTTTGAAGCAGAGGTCCTACACGCTGACGGAGGCTGTCGCTGAAACACGTCTATTTGCTCTGACTTCTGCTGCTAAAAAACGGCATTAAGATAAGATAGTTTGTTATCCCCCACGGGAAAGTTTGCTTGCGGTTCTATGCATACATAACAAAACATAATGGAAGATAGACAAAGGACATACTGTATATAAACAATAAATACAGGTAGAAAAAGTGCAATAGAATATTTCAGTGAGTGCAGGTTTTGTCTTTTCTCCAGTGTATGCCTTTTGAACCCGACACCAAAATATGTTTTGTTACTACAACCTTTTGTGTTGAGCACACCGATTTATCTTTCTACTAATCATCTAACCAGGACCATGATTATCTGAATAAGATGTGTTAGAGCAGGGCTGAAGCAAAAGCCTGCACACCCAGTTCATGAAAGCTGTCACCCACTCCACATTGGTTCTAGTTCTGGTTCTGTTTCGCCTCTGTTTATTCTCCAGGATTTATTTTCTAGTTTAGGAAGTGTGATCGTCATTAGTCAAACTCCGTTATGTTCATGACTAATCTCTTAGCTAAATGTGCTAACACATCCTTGAATCACAAGGATGACCAAGGTTCTACAGTACTGGCCTGGTCTGTAATACAGGGCCAGAGGGCTGCAGTAATGCAGTACTAGCATGCTTATTGAAGGTAAGCCTTAGAAAATCTTGCTGTAAGGTTTGGATGAGGTTTGGTCTTGATAATGGTCAGTGAAGACCTTGTATCAGCAGCTCCTTCATATGAAATGTAATCCGATGAATAGTCACATAAAGACCCGTAACACCTATTTACAGTTTCACCAGAGACTTGTGGCAGTTAGCTTAGTTGTTAGAGCATTGGGCTGGAAACTGTAAGGTTGCCGGTTCAAATACCTGAGCCAACAAGGTGAAACATTTGTTGATTCCGAAATGCTCTTAATCCTGATTTGCTCCGTGGGTGCTGTACTGCTATGGCTGGCCCCGTAAAAACAACACATTTGACTGTCCGGTGTATGTGACAATACAACATCTATCTATTAGTTAAAAGAGAATACCCTATCGGGAAGTTATAATCGTGTCAAATAACACATTCATATCTTATTCACAAATGTATAGCTAGAAGCTGACCACATGATGGTTGTTAACAATATACTAGAGAGAGAGAGAGAGAGAGACAGAGACACAGATAGAGAGAGAGAGAGAGAGAGAGAGAGAGAGAGAGAGAGACAGAGACAGAGAGAGAGAGAGAGAGAGAGAGAGAGATATGCATGCGCGTACACACACAGAGAGAGGAAAATTTACAAAAAACAGAGCAAACTAGAATGCTATTTGACCCTAAACAGAGAGTACACAGTGGCAGAATACCTGACCACTGTGACTCACCCAACATTAAGGACATCTCAGTGTACATAGCCTTACTTGTGAGATAGGCCGTCGTAGGCAGACCGAGCTCTCAAGGTAAGACAAGCCAGGTGTACACTGCCCACAAAACTGAGCTGCACTTCCCAACCTCCTGCCCAATGCATGACCATATTAGAGACACATATTTCCCTCGGATTACACAGACCCACAAAGAATACGAAAAACATATCAAAATTTGATAAACTCCCATATCTATTGGATGAAATCCCACAGTGTGCCACCACAACAGCAAGATTTGTGACCTGTTGAAACAAGAAAAGGGCAACCAGTGAAACACTGTAAATATATTTTCCATTTTGTACTTTAACTATTTGCACATCATTATAACACAGTATATAGACATATGATATTGTACATGTATTTGTATTATTTTCTAACTTTTATAAGTGTAATGTTTATTGTTCATTATTTATTGTTTATTTCACTAAGTGTTTGTTATCTATTTCACTTGCTTTGGCAATGTAAACATATGTTCCCCAATAAGTCTTTAAATTGAATTGAAAATGAATTGAGAGAGACGGACACAGAGAGCGAGATAGAGACAGAGAGAAAGAGATGCACAGAGCAACAACAGCTGCAGGCATAGAGGAGACATCTCTGCCAGGCTGCATGGTTGGCTATTCCTCAGGGACAGGGAGACCCTGCACTCCACACTGCAGCCTGAAGCCCCAGCCGTCCCCCACACTTCTGGCTCACCTCTCCATGACCCTCTTCTCCCTGTTTCCCAGGCAGACAGACTGCTGGGCAGGCCTGCCAATTAACAACAGTATCTCGGCTTGCTCTCGATTTCTCTCTCGGTCACTTTCTCTTGATCTATCAAGATAAGGCTCTCTCTCTATGTCTGTCAAGATATGATGATTAGCTTTTTATACACATTTTTTGCGTTGTATGAGATCTTCAGTTTCTTGGAAATTTCTCGCATGGAATAGCCTTCATTTCTCAGAACAAGAATAGACTGACGAATTTCAGAAGAATGATCTTTGTTTCTGGCCATTTTGAGTTTGTATTTGAACCCACAAATGCTGATGCTCCAGATACTCAACTAGTCTAAAGATGGCCAGTTTTATTGCTTCTTTAATCAGGACAACAGTTTTCAGCTGTGCTAACATAATTGCAAAAGGGGTTTTCTAGTGATCAATAAGCCTTTTAAAATGATAAACTTGGATTAGTTAACACAATGTGCCACTGGAACACAGGAGTGATGGTTGCTGATAATGGGCCTCTCAACTCTACTACTACTCAACTACAACATGGGACTGAAACACGCCCAAACAAGGTTGCCACACACACATGGATATAAAGCGTTACACACAGAGGAGAAATCTCTACTACTAAACTCAACACCAAATGGCACAACTGCCTTGAGAAAAGAAACCCCGTGGTGCAGACACACACCCCTCAATAACGTAACCACAGAAAACAATCCCGCACAAAGACTAGCAGGCAGCGGAGGTAAATATACCCAGCGAAATCAACTAATAAGACACAGGTGTAAACAATACAGACAGACACAAACTAAAAAGAAAAATGGATCGGTGGCAGCTAGCAGGCCGGCGACGACGACCACCGAGCACCGACCGAACAGGGAGAGGAGCCACCTTCTAGTAGGCCGGTGAAGACGACCGCCGAGCACCGCCCGAACAGGGAGAGGAGCCACCTTCTAGTAGGCCGGCGACGACGACCGCCGAGCACCGCCCGAACAGGGAGAGGAGCCACCTTCTAGTAGGCCGGTGAAGACGACCGCCGAGCACCGCCCGAACAGGGAGAGGAGCCACCTTCTAGTAGGCTGGCGACGACAACCGCAGAGCACCGCCCGAACAGGGAGAGGAGCCACCTTCTAGTAGTCCGGTGACGACGACCGCCGAGCGCCGCCCAAACAGGGAGAGGAGCCACCTTCTAGTAGGCCGGTGACGACGACCGCCGAGCGCCGCCCAAACAGGGAGAGGAGCCACCTTCTAGTAGGCCGGGGACGACGACCGCAGAGCACCGCCCAAACAGGGAGAGGAGACACCTTCTAGTAGGCCGGTGACGACGACCGCCGAGCACCACCCGAACAGGGAGAGGAGCCAGCCACCTTCGGTGGAAGTCGTGACAGTTATAGTTTTTTCTGGGTCTATTTAGTAAGTTATGGTCTCAGCAGTATGGTGTTGATAAGGTAAGGGCTCTTCAGAGTCCTTGTCTCTTGTCTCCCAGAGGTCAGGACCTCAGCTACAATAAAACTACATTTTGGTCCATTTTAAAACGTATTGTGCTTAAAGAGATGAGGAGAATATATAAATGCAGTTCAACTTTGCAACTCAGAACCTTTTGTTATTTTTATACCAAAACTATGATTTTTAAAATTTATAATGAAGTACAATACTTCACTCAGAAGTACGATATAGTAATTCAATGGCTTTGTTATAAATCAGGTGCTAGAAAATTGTTTTGATTTTCCTCAGCCACTGCCAGTTCAATTACATACATTTTGCATGCCTGTGCAAATTTTTATTAAATGGCAATTAACACAGTATTATATTGGGCTTTTGCAGGATAAATACAATAACAAGAATGCAATGAAAATGTTTTCTGCATGTTGGTATCATCATCAAAATGTTTATGGTGCGAAAAGGAGAAGTGAAGAAAACTCATTCATTCCAACTCCAATGTGTTGTTCTGTGGGAAGAATGTTTTGCTGTCAATATACTGTAAAATATACCATCAAATCCATGTTTTTACAAAGTAACAATAGATCTTTGGCAATACCATACAATAGCACCGTATGTGTCTCTCTTCCAAATAATTTTCAACATCACAATGAAAGCATTGAAGGGTTGAACTGGTTTGGGGGTTCAAGCACTCAAATAGTTTAAGTTTAATTTACTCTGCACTTAATTTTACCCAAATAGCACAAGTCTATAATTGAGCAATAAGGCACAAGGGGGTGTGGTATATTGCCCATATACCACGGCTAAGGGTTGTTCTTATGCACGACGCATCGCAAACCACTCAGTCTATAAAACACTAAACTGAAAAGTATCCTGATGTGTCAAAGGTATTATAATTTTTTTTTTAGGTAATGACATGTTTACAAAAAAAAAGTTATTCAGGAAATCTAAACAGAAATCAATCCAGGGTCGTCTCGAAGCCCTGATGCAACACCCAGAAACCCCAAATCCAATTTGGAATCCCATTTATTTTACAAGGGGCTGCTGGGTATCTGCTCAGGCAAGTTTGTGCTGCCCACTCCTTCCTGTGTGTTCAAGTGTGCCGCCCACAGAGCAGGGAAGTGTGTGTGTGTGTATGTGTGTGTGTGCGGTGGATATAATGACTCCTGTGCCCCCGACTGCAGCATACACCCGCTCCCGCTAATGAAGGCTAATGACAGTCCAGGGGCGGGACTTCCACCCACCCTCCATCACCTCCTAATGTGCTCTCAGCCATCGCTATTGGACCAGGCTCCCGCCAATCATTGCATGCAAGAGCCTTGCAATGAAGTAGTTAAAACTGATCAAACTTGGTGGACTAGTGTAGAGCTAACAAAGTCAAACTATTTGAAATACACATGTATCATGCATGTAGTAGAAATACTACCCATGTAGGGGTGTGTGTACTGTGTATTTGAAATACTGTGCTTTAACGTAACCAGCAGCATGGATCAATGGACCTTGTCTGCATTTAAATACAATTCCCTGTGTTGTATGTTTGTTCCGGTTGGAGAGCATTGGACTGGAGTGCAACTATCCTGTGTCACGATGACCAAAAATAAAGTTGACAGGAAACCATGGAAGGGTCAGTAGTCCACAGAGTTGGTAATCTTTCAGAAGAAAGTCAAACAGTGGTACTTTGGCAAGCAAACATGTGTCTGTGTCTCTGTTCTGTGATCTTAAAATGTTTAACTGTAAAACTCTGTGTCCTTCTGGAATCTTCCACACAAGAAAAAAAAGCTCAAAAGAAGCATTTGCTTTTTCCCCCCCGGTGTCACCATATCTTTGCATGAAATCTGTGGTTTTTATGTTCACCAGAGAGCAATTAAACATCAACACTGCTGAGGATTGGTCCCCTCACATGGCCTCAGATTCAGCACCGTCTTGGCTCTTCTCAGTCTTCTCTTGCCAATAACCTGCCCTCTCTCTTCAGTCTCCCCTATATACCCAGCCATTTACCATTCCCCCTCTCTTCTATCTCCACTATATACCCAGCCATTTACCATTCCCTCTCTCTTCAGTCTCCCCTATATACCCAGCCATTTACCATTCCCGCTCTCTTCAGTCTCCCCTATATACCCAGCCATTTACCATTCCCCCTCTCTTCTATCTCCCCTATATACCCAGCCATTTACCATTCCCTCTCTCTTCAGTCTCCCCTATATACCCAGCCATTTACCATTCCCTCTCTCTTCAGTCTCCCCTATATACCCAGCCATTTACCATTCCCTCTCTCTTCAGTCTCCCCTATATACCCAGCCATTTACCATTCCCCCTCTCTTCTATTTCCACTATATACCCAGCCATTTACCATTCCCTCTCTCTTCAGTCTCCCCTATATACCCAGCCATTTACCATTCCCTCTCTCTTCAGTCTCCCCTATATACCCAGCCATTTACCATTCCCTTTCTCTTCAGTCTCCCCTATATACCCAGCCATTTACCATTCCCCCTCTCTTCTATCTCCCCTATATACCCAGCCATTTACCATTCCCTCTCTCTTCAGTCTCCCCTATATACCCAGCCATTTACCATTCCCTCTCTCTTCAGTCTCCCCTATATACCCAGCCATTTACCATTCCCCCTCTCTTCTATCTCCACTATATACCAAGCCATTTACCATTCCCTCTCTCTTCAGTCTCCCCTATATACCCAGCCATTTACCATTCCCTCTCTTTTCAGTCTCCCCTATATACCCAGCCATTTACCATTCCCCCTCTCTTCTATCTCCCCTATATACCCAGCCATTTACCATTCCCTCTCTCTTCAGTCTCCCCTATATACCCAGCCATTTACCATTCCCCCTCTCTTCTATCTCCACTATATACCAAGCCATTTACCATTCCCTCTCTCTTCAGTCTCCCCTATATACCCAGCCATTTACCATTCCCTCTCTCTTCAGTCTCCCCTATATACCCAGCCATTTACCATTCCCCCTCTCTTCTATCTCCCCTATATACCCATTCCCTCTCTCTTCTATCTCCCCTATATACCCAGCCATTTACCATTCCCTCTCTCTTCAGACACCAGCACAGTGGTACAAAACTCCAGTGTCCAGTTGATCTACCAAACTGGTTACATTGGAAGGGTAATGGGGCACTGTCCTCCCACAGACTCACGACGCACACACAAAACTGGTGCGGTTGTGGGCTGAGATTAAACACCCAGGCAACACACAGAGGGCCCACTGGTCCAAGTCATCACTAAGCCTCACAAACTGCTTTTAAGAAACACCTCTATCACTCTGTCACGTTCTGACCATAGTTCTGTTATTTTATTCTTTGTTTAGTATGGTCAGGGCGTGAGTTGGGGTGGGCAGTCTATGTTTATTTTTCTATGTTGGTTTTTGTGTTCGGCCTAGTATGGTTCTCAATCAGAGGCAGGTGTCGTTAGTTGTCTCTGATTGAGAATCATACTTAGGTAGCCTGGGTTTCACTTTTGGTTTGTCAATGTTTGTTTCCGTGTGTGTGTTTGGGCCACACGGTACTGTTTCGGTTTTGTAAATCCATGTATTTGTTTATTGTTTCGATTCAGTGTTCAGTGCTTTCTTTAATTAAAATCATCATGAACCCTTACCACGCTGCGCTTTGGTCCGATCCTTACTCCTCTTCAGACAAAAATGACGATATTCGTTACACACCCCACACGCAGCCTCTTTTAGTTGATTCTTAGATCCTGTACATGTGGATGCATCGGTACAATATGTGTTGCTCATCTGTAGATTTACGAAGCATTTTGCACCTGCGGCAAATCTCTTTTGACGGGAATAAAATACTAAAGGTAAAAATGTAAAATTGTCTTATCTAGTTCAGCTTTCTTCCATCTTGACAAAAAGAACTTGCTTTAGGATTTGGCCATCACAATCATTTGAGTTGGGAATGTACAGATTATGTACAGATTAGATGAAATGGACACAAACAAAGATTAGAATAATGAGAGTTTTTATCTCAAATCTACCTGGTTACTTTGACATCCATATCAAACAGCCTACTGAGAACATTACTCCACTGTCAATGTTCAATTTCAATTTATAACCCACATGTGATGTTGAGGATTCATTTTCTTAAAAAATATATTAAAAAATGACTGCACTAAAGATCCATGTGATGTAACAGTGATGCAACAGTCATGTCACTTGGCCTGATGCTTGTAGTCTAGTGAATTAGATGCTTGTAGTCTAGTGAATTAGATGCATCTAATCTACCGAATTAGATGCTTGTAGCCTAGTGAATTAGATGCTTGTAGCCTAGTGAATTAGATGCTTGTAGCCTAGTTAATTAGATGCTTGTAGCCTAGTGAATTAGATGCTTGTAGCCTACCGAATTAGATGCTTGTAGCCTAGTGAATTAGATGCTTGTAGCCTAGTGAATTAGATGCTTGTAGCCTCCCGAATTAGATGCTTGTAGCCTAGTGAATTAGATGCTTGTAGTCTAGTGAATTAGATGCTTGTAGCCTACCGAATTAGATGCTTGTAGCCTAGTGAATTAGATGCTTGTAGCCTAGTGAATTAGATGCTTGTAGCCTAGTGAATTAGATGCTTGTAGCCTAGTGAATTAGATGCTTGTAGCCTAGTGAATTAGATGCTTGTAGCCTAGTGAATTAGATGCTTGTAGTCTAGTGAATTAGATGCTTGTAGTCTAGTGAATTAGATGCTTGTAGCCTAGTGAATTAGATGCTTGAAGTCTAGTGAATTAGATGCTTGTAGCCTAGTGAATTAGATGCTTGTAGCCTAGTGAATTAGATGCTCGTAGCCTAGTGAATTAGATGCTTGTAGTCTAGTGAATTAGATGCTTGTAGTCTAGTAAATTAGATGCTTGTAGCCTCCCGAATTAGATGCTTGTAGCCTACCGAATTAGATGCTTGTAGCCTAGTGAATTAGATGCTTGTAGCCTAGTGAATTAGATGCTTGTAGCCTAGTGAATTAGATGCTTGTAATCTAGTGAATTAGATGCTTGTAGTCTAGTGAATTAGATGCTTGAAGCCTAGTGAATTAGATGCTTGTAGCCTAGTGAATTAGATGCTTTTAATCTAGTGAATTAGATGCTTGTAGCCTAGTGAATTAGATGCTTGTAGCCTAGTGAATTAGATGCTTGTAGCCTAGTGAATTAGATGCTTGTAGCCTAGTGAATTAGATGCTTGTAGCCTAGTGAATTAGATGCTTGTAGTCTAGTGAATTAGATGCTTGTAGCCTAGTGAATTAGATGCTTGTAGTCTAGTGAATTAGATGCTTGTAGCCTAGTGAATTAGATGCTTGTAGTCTAGTGAATTAGATGCTTGTAGCCTAGTGAATTAGATGCTTGTAGCCTAGTGAATTAGATGCTTGTAGCCTAGTGAATTAGATGCTTGTAGCCTAGTGAATTAGATGCTTGTAGCCTAGTGAATTAGATGCTTGTAGCCTAGTGAATTAGATGCTTGTAGCCTAGTGAATTCGATGCTTGTAGCCTAGTGAATTAGATGCTTGTAGCCTAGTGAATTAGATGCTTGTAGTCTAGTGAATTAGATGCTTGTAGCCTAGTGAATTAGATGCTTGTAGTCTAGTGAATTAGATGCTTGTAGCCTAGTGAATTAGATGCTTGTAGCCTAGTGAATTAGATGCTTGTAGCCTAGTGAATTAGATGCTTGTAGCCTAGTGAATTAGATGCTTGTAGCCTAGTGAATTAGATGCTTGTAATCTAGTGAATTAGATGCTTGTAGTCTAGTGAATTAGATGCTTGTAGCCTAGTGAATTAGATGCTTGTAGCCTAGTGAATTAGATGCTTGTAATCTAGTGAATTAGATGCTTGTAGCCTAGTGAATTAGATGCTTGTAGCCTAGTGAATTAGATACTTGTAGCCTAGTGAATTAGATGCTTGTAGCCTAGTGAATTAGATGCTTGTAGCCTAGTGAATTAGATGCTTGTAGCCTAGTGAATTAGATGCTTGTAGCCTAGTGAATTAGATGCTTGTAGCCTAGTGAATTAGATGCTCGTAGCCTAGTTAATTAGATGCTTGTAGTCTAGTGAATTAGATGCTTGTAGCCTCCCGAATTAGATGCTTGTAGCCTACCGAATTAGATGCTTGTAGCCTAGTGAATTAGATGCTTGAAGCCTACTGATTTAGATGCTTGTAGCCTAGTGAATTAGATGCTTGTAGCCTAGTGAATTAGATGCTTGTAGCCTAGTGAATTAGATGCTTGTAGCCTAGTGAATTAGATGCTTGTAGCCTAGTGAATTAGATGCTTGTAGTCTAGTGAATTAGATGCTTGTAGCCTAGTGAATTAGATGCTTGAAGTCTAGTGAATTAGATGCTTGTAGCCTAGTGAATTAGATGCTTGTAGCCTAGTGAATTAGATGCTTGTAGCCTAGTGAATTAGATGCTTGTAGCCTAGTGAATTAGATGCTTATAGTCTAGTGAATTAGATGCTTGTAGCCTAGTGAATTAGATGCTTGAAGTCTAGTGAATTAGATGCTTGTAGCCTAGTGAATTAGATGCTTGTAGCCTAGTGAATTAGATGCCTGTAGCCTAGTGAATTAGATGCTTGTAGCCTAGTGAATTAGATGCTTATAGTCTAGTGAATTAGATGCTTGTAGCCTAGTGAATTAGATGCTTGTAGCCTAGTGAATTAGATGCTTGTAGTCTAGTGAATTAGATGCTTGTAGCCTAGTGAATTAGATGCTTGTAGCCTAGTGAATTAGATGCTTTTAATCTAGTGAATTAGATGCTTGTAGCCTAGTGAATTAGATGCGTGTAGCCTAGTGAATTAGATGCTTGTAGCCTAGTGAATTAGATGCTTGTAGCCTAGTGAATTAGATGCTTGTAGCCTAGTGAATTAGATGCTTGTAGCCTAGTGAATTAGATGCTTGTAGCCTAGTGAATTAGATGCTTGTAGCCTAGTGAATTCGATGCTTGTAGCCTAGTGAATTAGATGCTTGTAGCCTAGTGAATTAGATGCTTGTAGTCTAGTGAATTAGATGCTTGTAGCCTAGTGAATTAGATGCTTGTAGTCTAGTGAATTAGATGCTTGTAGCCTAGTGAATTAGATGCTTGTAGCCTAGTGAATTAGATGCTTGTAGCCTAGTGAATTAGATGCTTGTAGCCTAGTGAATTAGATGCTTGTAGCCTAGTGAATTAGATGCTTGAAATCTAGTGAATTAGATGCTTGTAGTCTAGTGAATTAGATGCTTGTAGCCTAGTGAATTAGATGCTTGTAGCCTAGTGAATTAGATGCTTGTAATCTAGTGAATTAGATGCTTGTAGCCTAGTGAATTAGATGCTTGTAGCCTAGTGAATTACATGCTTGTAGCCTAGTGAATTAGATGCTTGTAGCCTAGTGAATTAGATGCTTGTAGCCCAGTGAATTAGATGCTTGTAGCCTAGTGAATTAGATGCTTGTAGCCTAGTGAATTAGATGCTTGTAGCCTAGTGAACTAGATGCTTGTAGCCTACTGAACTTGTGCAAAATGCCACTTTGCAAAAAAGTGGGACTTTCTACTCTCAACCATTCACATGACCACAAGACTTCCCTTCAACCGTCACCAGGTTCATTTTGAACAACAGTCTATGGCATTATGGCCCAATGTAGAAAAACATCCAGCCACAACAACAGTCTATGGTCTTATGGCCCAATGTAGAAATACTATGACTGTCTCCAACAAAGCCATAGTTCACACACTTCAGCACAAGATGATGAAGAGCGAGGGGGAGGAAGAAGACAACACGAAACCTATAGATATTGGAACCTCACTAGGCTACAATGAGACTGCAAATAGGCGTACTTCTTACCTAGGGGAAAGGGTACAGTACAATCTCGTTTTAGTGATTCAGCAGACGCTCTTATGCAGAGCGGTTTACAGGCGCAATTAGGATTAAGGGCCTTGCTCAAGGGCACATCGCTTGATTTATTTTAACCTAGTCGCCCGTGGATTCGAACCAGCAACTTTTCGGTCCAACGCTCTTAACCGCTAGGCCACCTGACAATATTGAATGCAGAAATAATCTTTAGGGGGTGGTGGGAGGGGGGGGTCAACTAACAATGTTGAGTTAGAGACTCTGAAGGGAGGTTTATAAGTGTCTGAAAAACAATCAGTGGTATTAGCATAACACGGGGAGACAGGCAGCAGGAAGCCAGTCAGTGTGTGAGACAGTAAACCCTCAGCCTGGCGTGGGCGTGCCTGTCAGGAAAAGCCGCCGCCATCATCAGCATCCTAGAGAAATGAGAAAGCCGCCATGCGCTGCCTGCTGCGGGTGTCCGCCCACCACAAAAAAATCCCCCTTCCACATTTTCAAAGGGCTCAGAAACAGCAACTGAGATGACATTCTCATCTGGCCCGCTTTTAAGTTTTTTGCTGCTTTTTTAATGTGCTTTTTCCCTTCTTCTTTAGTCTGTCTTAGTCTGAAGTATGTAGAAGAGAGAAGTGACTTTGCATCACCTGCTAGGGCTGCACGATATGAGCAAAAAGTCTAATCACCATTTTTTTTAACCAAATATTGCGATTGTGATTTGATTTGCGATGAAGATGAAATGTATCTTGTTTGGAACAATCTCAACAGAACAGCATGCAAACGTAGCCTATAGTGACTCTACCAGCGAAGAGAAGGAACTGCAGAGGGCGGGGTTTGGTGTGTGTGGGAAGCAGCTGTAAGAGGAGAAAACAACAGTGTAAACTTTAAAAACAGACGTTATATGCAGCTAAGTGGTGTTTCAAAAATATTGCATGTGATATTAATCTCTTGCAATACGGATATTGCATTTGTCAATATTGCAATTTCAATGTGAATTTGATTCATTGTGCAGCCCTATCTAGTGGTGACCCCTCATTCAGGGCAGGTGGAGCCTCACATTTGTTGCAAAAAACAACAACAAAAACATTGAGTTAACAAAGCTGAAAACAAACATGGTTTCTTTTTTACTTTCTTGAGTAAGGCAGATCCAAAATGCAGTTGTTCCAGCCAAGCTCAGTGCTTTCTGTGGTGGTGGGGCATTCAGCAGAAAACACGGAGAGTAGGTGTTGGTCATTTTCTCTTGTTGCGCCATGATTAGCTCAATGTTCTGTCATTTGTGGGGACAGTACGTTACCACCAAGTCTAAGGGTAGACCTAAACAATTCAAGCCCCTTGGGTGCTGTCATGGAGTTAGGGTTAAGAAGTGCCCATCCAAGAAGGCTCAAGGTCATTGGCCACAGATAAAATTGTTATATCACGTTATATCTACAGTTCATTCAAAATCTTAGCTAGCATTCATCATCATGAATCAAGTCGACAATCTACTGGCAAATACTTTTTATTCCTTGTCAAATTAAGAGAAATACTGAAGACAAATTATAGATAAAACATATCGGTGCTCGTTGGCCATTGAACATGAATATTACACGACAAGTTGGAAATAGCAAATTCAACAACGAGTGGTTTGGAAGGAATCAGTGACAGTGGCTAACTGCAAGCATTGCAAAGCAATCACTAGCCTGCAATTCAGTGGAGTGGCTGTGTGGTCCTAAATCTGGGATTAAGTGTCTCTTTTCCAAGTTTAAAAGGATAAACATTCAACATTGTCCATGCTGTCAGTGAAGCATGATTTGTGACGCGCACAAAACAACTGTTAACTCGGGACTGTGAAAACTTGACTTCAGCGAGTTCAAGACAACTGGGAATTCCAACAAAACGAACTCCGACTGGGAAATACGTTTTGAACGGTCGTCCAACTCAGAATTGGAAATCGGGAACTCGGGCGTCTTTCTAGAGCTACGACCTGAGGATCAATGACATCATCATGATTCAACCTTGTTTTTTTTCCGAGATCCCAGTTATCTTGAAAGAACAATAAATCCAGAGAATGTCAGACTTTGATGACAGAATTTGCCCACGAAGGACCGCCGTACCACGTTCCTTTCAAGTGAGCACAGCAGAACAATGTGAGTCCAAAAATGTCTTGTATGCTGCTGCATAAATTATGTAATGTGCCAGGGAGATATGTATACTGTAGCTAAGAAAGTAATACTAAGTGTATGTTGTGCAGTAAGCTTTTATTAGCTCATGTGCCTCACCCCTTAATTTCACCCACTGTTCTGACTTGGTGGTGCACATGTTGCCTATAACCTGTTTTAGAGAAATTAAATCATCACATTTTGTAAGAGCTTTCATTGTATGCTTATATGCCCCCTTTATTTATCCTATGGTTCTGACTTAGTGTACAGGGAGAACACAGTAAGAACGGTCCATGTTCTGAATTCTTTTGCTGTACATTTCAAGTGTTAAACAAATAGTTCTATTGACTATGTCCGTCCTAGCTCACTCACTAATGTCTTAAATGAAATTACGGATTGCCTCTTATCCCCTTTTTGTCCTCTTATGCCATAGTTGGTACATCCCAAATGTCATTAGAAACCACATTTGTTTTAGCAAGTCAGCCATTTCAGCTATGTAAATGAGGCTGAATGAACTGTTTCGCTGCCAGACAAGGCTCTGCTGAAAGCCAGGCGTAGCAGTGGTAAAATGTTGGGATTGCTGTTGGGACAGCTTTATGTAGGCCCTAACAGTTTATGGGCACCGCTTCTCACCGTTATAGTGCAATTAATGTATTTTTAGTGTTGTGTTGTGGCTTTGCTGGCAGTGTTTGATTTGAGCCAGATCATGCCGGAACAGGATACAGCACCTCTCCATTTTGGACTTCTGGTATTAAAAATAAATCTAACTTTTTGCAAATAAAAGAGATCAAAGTTATTTCGAGTTGCCTTTTCATTCATTCTCCTGTCCCCCAGGCCTGATATTACGCAACGTTGTAACCTGTTTGAGACCAACGCTGTATCTCTCAAAGAACTAGAATGAGATTCACTTTCTATGATCTATCTCCCTCTCTCTGCTCTGATTGACATGAGCCTGCAACTTTCATCTCTCCAGCTTTGCACATCATAATTTACCTCCTTAAGGAAGCTGCGCGAAGGGTGACACCCCTGATAAATTTAAATACATTTGCCAAAGTTATAGAATTATTATAGAATTACTGCTGTTTGTTCATAAATCATTCAAAATAGTCTACTACACCATGAGAACCCGTGAATTTTCCACCCTTTGACATACACGCCTCAGAACCGCCATCCCACTTCTGACACCGACGTAGCAAAGTTGGGGGTACCCCGACCGGGACTCGCACCTGGGTCCAGTGATTGTCAAACCAACCCCCTAACCATTACGGCTAAAACAATCAATCATGGTAGGTCAAACTTACACTCTGGAAAATCAAGTAATGCAATCTCTAGCTCAGTGGATCCCAAATTGAAACAAACTGTAATCTTATAAAAGTAATCACTTTTTTTTTTTATCTTCAAATATGTATAGAATACAACGTTTTAGTATCAACTATGGGCCTTTTTCAGTATTATAATGTAATATAATTATAATGTACTTATTATTATGTGTTGGGACAGCCTGCAGACTTTAAATTGAGAGAATATGTACACACAACATTAACTAGGGCAGTGGTTCCCAACCAGGGGTAGGAGGACCCCTGGGGGTGCTTGGTCTAGCTACAGGAAATACTTGAGAATGTTCATGAGACCATAAGCCTACTGGCAAAATGCACACGAGGGGGTATTTCATGGGTAATCCGGGAAGAGCAAAATTCAGTTGGTGGTACAGTAACCGAAAAAGGTTGGGAACCACTTTACTAGTGGGGTTCCCTATATTTTCCAGTGTCAATTTGGGGTCGTGCACAGAAAAAAGTTTGGGAACCCTTGTTGTAGTTGTTAAACAATTGGAAAATGATAGCAAAACATATAAATCATATATATTGATTTCCTAACGTTGTAAACGTTATAAAAACTTGTTCTGGTTGTCAATATAATTTACTTTGGTCTAATTCCCAACCACCGAACTGAAAGTACAGTAACTAGCTTGCTAACAACAATAGCTTGCTTGCTAACAACAACTAGCTAGGAATGACAAATAATTTCTCTGATATAACAATTGTATCCATTGTAGGGGTAATAGCAAATATCTTCTATGTACAAACACATGGTTTGATGTCAATCCATTCACTGCATTCCAGCCATTATTATGAGCCGGCCTTCCCTCAGCAGACTCCACTGATATATATATATAAGCTATATCTGACTAACAAGATACTAAGCAAACTATCTAACGTACTAGAGTACTGTTGTAGTTCTCCAGACTGCTCATATGTGAAATAAAATCTAAATAGCACACATTTTGGAACGAGATGCTACACCTCTGGCACAGTGATCAAATTGAAAGACATCTGGTCCACCTTCTAGGTAAGAACACTACAGCTGTCCTGTAGGTCTGATAAACTGGTGTTAGTCCTGGGTAGCCTAAAAATACATACACACTCTTCATACTTACCGGTGTCTCTGACGTGTCTCTGACGTTATGTATGCTTATCAATGCAAAATAGGTTACTTTGATGCATAGGCTATGACCTAGGGGTACTCAAATCTTACCCAGCAAGTTCCGGATTCTGCTGTTTTTTTGTAGCCCCACGGCTACACAAGGAATGATATGGTACGTTACAATTTTCATGTGGCACAGGAGTACATTGAATGTCGGAGTGCACTACAAGTTTTTGTGACAAAAACACATTGCAACACTTTACAACGCTCCGCAGGGTCCGTCTCCGTAGGGTATAAATCAGCCTTTAGGCCTGAAAGTGCATGAGTACTGTAATAACCAGACAGTTGTCACTAGACTATTATGTAACGGCAATAACAAACTAAACTTTCAATCAATCAATCAAATGTATTTATAAAGCCTTTCTTACATCAGCTGATGTCACAAAGTGCTGTACAGAAACCCAGCCTAAAACCCCAAACAGCAAAGCAATGCAGGTGTAGAAGCACGATGGCTAGGAAAAACTCACTAGAAAGTCCAGAACCTAGGAAGAAACCTAGAGAGGAACCAGGCTGAGGGGTGGCCAGTCCTCTTCTGGCTGTACCAGGTGGAGATTATAACAGAACATGGCCAAGATGTTCAAATGTTCATAGATGACCAGCAAGGTCAAATAATAATCATCACAGTGTTTGTAGAGAATGCAACAGGTCAACCCGGACAGGGGGATCACGTCAGTGACTCAACCCACTCAAGTGACGCACCCCTCCTAGGGACGGCATGGAAGAGCACCAGTAAGCCAGTGACTCAGCCCCTGTAATAGGGTTAGAGAATCCCAGTGGAGAGAGGGGAACCGGCCAGGCAGAGACAGCAAGGGTGGTTCGTTGCTCCAGTGCTTTTCCGTTCACCTTCACACTCTTGGGCCAGACTACACTCAATCATAGGACCTACTGAAGAGATGAGTCTTCAATAAAGACTTAAAGGTTGAGACAGAGTCGGCGGCTCTCACATGGGTAGGCAGACCATTCCATAAAATTGGAGCTCTATAGGAGAAAGCCCTGCCTCCAGCTGTTTGCTAAGAAATTCTAGGGACAGTAAGGAGGCCTGTGTCTTGTGAGGCAGGATCAAGCCCATGTAATGCTTTGTAGGTTAGCACTAAACCCTTTAAATCAGCCCTTGCCTTAACGGGAAGCCAGTGTAGGGAGGCTAGCACTGGAGTAATGTGGTAAATTTTTTGGTTCTAGTCAGGATTCTAGCAGCCGTATTTAGCACTAACTGAAGTTTATTTAGTGCTTTATCTGGGTAGCCGGAAAATAGAGCATTGCAGTGGTCTAACCTAGAGGACACAAAGCATAGATTCATTTTTCTGCATCATTTTTGGACAGAAAGTTTCTGATTATTGCAATGTTACCTAGATGGAAAAAAGCTGTCCTTGAAACAGTCTTGGTATGTTTGTCAAAAGAGAAATCAGGGTCCAGAGTAACGCCACAAGGTCCTTCACAGTTTTATTTGAGACAACTGTACAACCATCAAGATTAATTGTCAGATTCAACATAAGATCTCTTTGTTTCTTGGGACCTAGAACAAGCATCTCTGTTTTGTCCGAGTTTAAAAGTAGAACATTTGCAGCCTCCACTTCCTTATGTCTGAAACACAGCCTTCCAGGGAGGGCAATTTTGGGGTTTCACCATGTTTCATTGAAATGTACAACTGTGTGTCATCCGCATAGCAGTGAAAGTTAACATTATGTTTCCGAATGACATCACCAAGAGGTAAAATATTTAGTGAAAACAATAGTGGTCCTAAAACAGAGCCTTGAGGACCACCGAAACGTACAGTTGATTTGTCAAACCATCCACAGAGACAAACTGATATCTTTCCGACAGATAAGATCTAAGCCAGGCCAGAACTTGTCCGTGTAGACCAATTTGGGATTCCAATCTCTCCAAAAGAAAGTGGTGATTGATGGTATCAAAAGCAGCACTAAGGTCTAGGAGCACGAGGACAGATGCAGAGCCTCGGTCTGATGCCAATTAAAGGTCATTTACCACCTTCACAAGTGCAGTCTCAGTGCTATGATGGGGTCTAAAACCAGACTGAAGCATTTCGAATACATTGTTTGTCTTCAGGAAGACAGTGAGCTGCTGCGCAACATGTTTTTAATTTTTTTTGGAGAGGAACGGGAGATTCGATATAGGCAGATTGTTTTTAAAATATTTTTTGGATCAAGGTTTGGCTTTTTCAAGAGAGGCTTTATTACTGCCACTTTTAGTGAGTTTGGTACACATCCGGTGGAGAGGGAGCCGTTTATTATGTTCAACATAGGAGAGCCAAGCACAGGAAGCAGCTCTTTCAGTAGTTTAGTTGGAATAGAGTCCAGTATTCAGCTTGACGGTTTAGAGGCCATGATTATCTTCATCATTGTGTGACGAGATATAGTACCTTTAAAACTTGAGTGTCTCCCTTGATCCTCGGTCCTGGCAGAGTTGTGCAGACTCTAGGACAACTGAGCATTGGAGGAATACGCAGATTTAAAGAGGAGTCCGTAATTTGCTTCCTAATGATCATGATCTTTTCCTCAAAGAAATTCATGAATTTATCACCGCTGAAGTGAAAGCCATCCTCTCTTGTGGAATGCTGCTTTTTAGTTAGCTTTGCAACAGTATCACATTTTCTGGGGGGATTGTTCTTATTTTCCTCAATTAAGTTGGAAAAATAGGATGATCGAGCAGCAGTGAGGGCTCTTCGACACTGCACGGTACTGTCTTTCCAAGCCAGTCAGAAGACTTCCAGTTTGGTGTAGCGCTGTTTCCGTTCCAATTTTCTGGAAGCTTCCTTCAGAGCTCGGATATTTTCTGTATACCAGGGAGCTAGTTTCTTTCGACAAATATTTTTTGTTTTTAGGGGTACGACCTCATCTAGGGTATTGCGCAAGGTTAAATTGAGTTCCTCAGTTAGGTGGTTAACTGATTTTTGTACTCTTTGTACTTTTTGTACTCTCTCATTGAGGAGATGTCTGGAAGGGCATCTAGGAATCTTTGGGTTGTCCGAGAATTTATAGCACGACTTTTGATGACCCTTGGTTGGGGTCTGAGCAGATTATTTCTTGCGACTACAAACGTAATAAAATGCTGGTCCGATAGTCCAGGATTATGAGGAAAAACATTCAGATCCACATTTTTTTTTCCATGGGACAAAACTAGGTCCAGAGTATGACTGTGGCAGTAAGTAGGTCCAGAGACATGTTGGACAAAACCCACTGAGTCGATGATGGCTCCGAAAGCCTGTGGACTTTTCCATGTGAATATTAAAGTCACCAAAAATTTGAATATTATCTGCCAAGACTACAAGGACCGATAGGAATTCAGGGAACTCAGTGAGGAACGCTGTATATGGCCCAGGAGGCCATATAACCCTAACCCTAACTCTATAAAAAGTGATTGAGTAGGCTGCATAGATTTCATGACTAGAAGCTCAAAAGATGAAAACGTCTGTTTTTTTTTGTAAATTGACATTTGCTATCATAAATGTTAGAAGCACCTCCGGACTTTATGGGATGCGCGGGGGATATGGTCACTAATGTAACCAGGAGGTAAGGCCTCATTTAACATAGTAAATTCATCAGGCTTAAGCCATGTTTCAGTCAGGCCAATCACATCAAGATTATGATCAGTGATTAGTTCATTGACTATACCTACTTTGGAAGTGAGGGATCTAACATTAAGTAGCCCTATATTGAGATGTGAGGTATCACATTCTCTTTCAATAATGGCAGGAATGGAGCAGGTCTTTATTCCAGTGAGATTGCTAAGGCCATGTTTAGTTTTGCCCAACCTAGGTCGAGGCACAGACACGGTCCCAACGGGGATAGCTGAGTTGACTACACTGACTGTGCTAGTGGCAGACTCCACTATGCTGGCAGGCTGGATAACAGCCTGCTGCCTGGCCTGCACCCTATCTCATTGTGGAGCTAGGGGAGTTAGAGCCCTGTCTATGTTCATAGATAAAATGAGAGCACCCCTCCAGCTAGGATGGAGTCCGTCACTCCTCAGCAGGCCAGGCTTGGTCCTGTTTGTGGGTGAGTCCCAGAAAGAGGGCCAATTATCTACAAATTCGATCTGTTGGGAGGGGCAGAAAACAGTTTTCAACCAGTGATTGAGTTGTGAGACTCTGCTGTAGAGCTCATCACTCCCCCTAACTGGGAGGGAGCCAGAGACAATTACTCGATGACGACATCTTTCTAGCTGATTTACACGCTGAATCTATGTTGCGCTTGGTGACCTCTGACTATTTCATCCTAACATTGTTGGTGCCGACGTGGATAACAATATCCCTATACTCTCTACACTCGCCAGTTTTAGCTTTAGCCAACACCATCTTCAGATTAGCCTTAACGTCGGTAGCCCTGCCCCCTGGTAAACAGTATATGATCGCTGGATAATTCATTTTAAGTCTAATACTGTGGGTAATGGAGTCGCCAATGACTAGGGTTTTCAATTTGTCAGAGCTAATGGTGGGAGGCTTCGGAAGCTCAGAATCCGTAACGGGTGGAGGAGAGGCCAGAGAAGGCTCGGCCTCTGACTCCGACTTGTTGCTTAATGGGGAGAACCAGTTGAAAGTTTATGTCGGCTGAATGAGCGACTGGTTGAGCATTCCTACAACATTTCCTTCCAGAAGCCATGAAAAAGTTATCTGGCTGCGGGGACTGTGCAAAGTGGATTTATACTAACGTTACTATCTGTACTTACTGGTGGCACAGACGCTGTTTCATCCATTCCTACACTGAAATTACCCTTGCCTAGCGATTGAGTTTGAAGCTGGGCTTGTAGCACAGCTAACCTCGCCGTAAGGTGATCGTTCTCCTGTATATTATGAGTAGAGCAACTGCAATTAGGAGGCATCATGTTAATGTTACTACTTAACTTTGGCTGTTGGAGTTCCTGTTTGAATGAAATCCACTTAGAAATATGTTCACATTACAGACATGATACAGAACTACATTCATGACTCATTATCAGGGTCAGACTCAACATAAAAGGAGGACCAAGGTGATGTGAAGTAGCCTACAGTAACTGACTGCCTCACCACACCGGAATGGAGTCTATTCGCTACCAAATCATTTTTTTGCCCTCTCTATGCACTCACACTGGATGTAAGTCAATGTGGAAACAGTTGAATCCTCAGGTTTTTAGGATCAAGAGAGAGTGGCGATGCTGCTGGAACGTTGATTTCTATGCTGGAAACAAGGGCTTTGGGGGATTAGCATTTAAACATGTTATTTTCACCTTTACTGGCATGCCTCAAATCCACTGGGTCTCAGTGTTCCACTTACACAGGGCTTTCAATGGGAGTATTTCATGTATCCGGTTAGGTTGCATGTGCATGTGAACTCTGTGAAGCATTTATTTGGGCTGCAATTTCTGAGGCTGGTAACTAATGAACTTGTCCTATGCAGCTGAGGTAACTCTGGGTCTTCCTTTGCTGTGGTGGTCCTCATGAGAGCCAGTTTCATCATTGTGCTTGATGTTTTGCGACTGCACTTGAAGAAACATGTCTTAAAGTAATGATGGACTGTCATTTCACTTTGCTTATTTGAGCTGTTCTTGACATATTGACTTGGTCTTTTACCAAATAGGCCTATCTTCTGTATACCACCCCTACCTTGTCACAACACAACTGACTGGCTCAAATGCAATAAGGAAAGAAATTCCACAAATTAACTTTTAACAAGGCACACCTCTTAATTGAAATGCATTCCAGGCAACTACCTCATGAAGCTGGTTGAGAGAATGCCAAGAGTGTGCAAAGCTGTCATCAAGGCAAAGGATGGCTACTTTGAAGAATCTCAAAAATAAAATATATTTTGATTTGTTTAATACTTTTTTGGTTACTACATGATTCCATTATGTGTTATTTCATAGTTTTGATGTCTTCACTATTATTCTACAATGTAGAAAATTGTCAAAATAAAGAAAAACCCTTGAATGAGTAGTTGTGTCCACAGACAGTTCAAAACCGTGTTTCTTATCATTTATTTTTGGACTGTCCTTTCTGCCATTCATCAACGTGTCATTCAATGCATTTCTATGGGCTTTAATAGTAAAGCTTAAAATCAACATTTAATCAAATAATTGTTTAATGTTATATATATATACACATACACACACCTAAAGGGGTCCTAAAATTCCAAATCACTAAATGATCCATCTTAAAACAATTCCATGTCAGTTTTGGAAACCACCAAATTCACATTTTAGCTTCAAACAGCTGAAAATGCTATATTTTGGCGGCTATGGAAAATATATTTCACAGCGGTTTAGATGGTATAGTGATTCTCTACACTATACGTATGTGTTTTGCCACATATAAACTGAAATCAGGCAAATTTTTGCAACCAGGAAATGGCACCGGCATCTTTTTAAGTATCACAAGTAAATTATGAATCATTTAAAATGCCTTATATTAAGTAAACCAGATGGCACAATGTTCTTGTTGTTTTAATGTATGGATAGCCAGGGGCACACGCCAACACTCTGACATCATTTACAAACGAAGCATTTGTGGTTAGTGAGTCCGTCAGATTAGAGGCAGTAGGGATGACCTGGGATGGTCTCTTGATAAATGTGTGAATTAGCCCATTTTCCTGTCCTAAGTATTTAAAATGTACCGAGTACTTTGGGTCTCAGAGAAAATGTATGGAGTAAAAAGTACATTATTTTCTTTAGGAATATGGTGGTGTAAAAGTTGTAGAAAATATAGTAAAGTACAGAAAAACTACATAAGGAAAATTACTTTAAAGAACTACTTAAGTACTTTTGACCAGCAAAGACGAGATGGACAGCTATGCCCAGGATCCGCCTACATCTAACTCCGTCCCTCTCTACACTCCCATGCCCTGCCCCCAGCACACCTCTCTCACCCCTCCCCCAGTGCCCCTCTCTACCCCCCCTACCTGCCCTCCCCCAGTGCCCCCTCTACCACCCGCTACCTGCCCTCCCCCAGCGCCTTCACCCCACCTCCAGAGCCCCTCTCTACCCCTCCCCCAGGGCCTTCACCCCACCTCCAGAGCCCCTCTCTACCCCTCCCCCAGGGCCTTCACCCCACCTCCAGAGCCCTACCTCATAGGGGACGAGGATATGGAGCTCTTCTAATATCAATTTCAACCTCTGTGGTGAACCGGAGGACCCTAAAATGGCCAGTAAATTAGCAGTAGGCAGAACCTCTCATTACCTCTCGGCTTCACCTTCCATGATAAAACACCTAATGAGAAGAGAAGTCCTGTAACCGGGGGCAACAGAGACTTTAGGGGACTTGAATATTCCCATCATTCCCCAAAGGCTCCCTCCTGATTCTCCACCCTTTTCCAGAAGTGTGTACTTGAACACTCCCTGGCATGGATTTAAAAGCATAGGATTGGTGTAAGCATTGGCTGGAGGGAGTTTCCACCATTTGTTAAATCAATGGGAGAAAGTATGGAAGTGTAGACTTAGGGAGAATCGGGGATGCCCCAGAGTCTCTCAGAGCTATCGTCTCTCTCAGTGGGTTTGACTTCATAGTGACCCAGAAACTCTTCCTCAGGCTGTCATCCCACTATAATCATAGTCAAAGCAGACATCTGTCTTCCTCTGGAATCAAACATTCTGCATCGTAGTTACAACTATTCACCAGAATGACTTTCAAATGGTGCTTATAGCTCTCAGGTTAACTGGCAGCAATCATTAATACATTTGTTGTTTTTCTCCTCCTGTGTGGTAAGTGCCTGGGGCATTGAGACCTGCTCCCCTACTGGTTACTATAACAAGCTCTCATGTACTCCCATTGCTGTGGAATCCAGTGTACTCCCATCTACTGCCCCAACCTGGCTGCTTAAGAAACTGCAGCCTCGGGGACAGCCAATCACATGCTGGAAACATCAAATGGAGATTTTGATAGGACCATGTCTTTCAAGAGCAAAAGTTTTCTCCCTCATGGCTAGAAAAATGCCTATGTTTTTTCAAGTTTTTTTTTACATACATTTGATATCAAACAGCATTAAAGTGATTTCAAATTTGGTGCATATTCTTCATATAAAATGACAAGGATACATTTTTGGTAGTTAAAAAAAACAAACTTTCCAGTGACGTATTGCAAACTGTTGTTTCACCTTGAAAAGATAAAAGCCACAGTGCACTAGGAGTATTAGTTCTCAGGTAGAACATAGGCTATGTACAGCAGACAAGGCATGAAAAATGGTCATTACAATACAATTGTTTAAGATAGTCCCTTGGGAGGAAAGCAGTTTGATATTATTGACAATTATTTCTGTCTAAATATGATCATAGTGAAATATTTGACGTTTAGACATCTTGGCCTGAAGACACTTTATCAATACATATAGAAAGTCTCTACAGAACTCATGGTGTTATAGTTTGTAGTAATTACAGACCCTAAAAGCCTGGTGGATATCATAAATCCTTTTAGGTATCTATTCTTCCACAGCATCAGTGGCGGATAGGTGGTAGACTCGTCACTAGACACAGGAAACATTTACATATAAAAGCAGGGCCACTTTCAAGAGAGCACGAAGTTGTGGGAACAGGTGGATATCAACATAGTATGTAGAACAGTGGAGGCTGCTGAGGGGAGGACGACTCATAATAATGTCTGGAACGGACCGAATGGAATGGCATCAAACACCTGGAAACCATGGAAACCATGTGTTTGATGTATATGATACCGATCCACTGATTCCGCTCCAGTCATTACCACGAGCCCTCTCCATTTAAGGTGCCACCAACCTCAGAACACACGTCTCTCTGACATGTAGAATAAGTAATAAAACCAGTTATATTAATAACATTGCTATCTGCAACGTTCCACAACATTCACCTATTGAATTGGCACCTAAACTTGATGTAAAGAGGAATCTCTACAGTCCACATCAAGCAAAGCAGCCATTACACACAGCGTTTTAGATTCAGTGTGGCACTGCTACAGGAGTGTGAATCACCGACCTACAACAGCACCGCGGCTCAGGCACTTCGAGGGCCAGCGAGACAAATGGAGCCTTATTCAATCGAACCCACTATCCCAGATTTCCAGGATGAGCAAAATAAATACAACTCTGTTACTCGTTTGATGTCCACTTGACAGAGTAACAATAGATCGGTCAAAGAGTTTTTCTCAGCTGGTTAAGACCTGTCTTGCTAGGAGGACGAATTCAATCTCCTTAATTTTGGTCATTATTTCTCTCCTGTCCAGTCTGTATAAATCATACTCCTTACTCCTTTAGCTGGACTTCCCAGCTGTGCATGGGCTTTGACTTGGTGTTGCTTGGAAGGAAAACATTTTAGGGCAGTTCCTCAATGTGCAACATGTCCCCTCTTTCCAGTCCCCTACTGTGTGTTGGCCCGTGGAGAGGGGTGGTTGATCAGCAGGCGTAGGGGGGGTCTCTTGGTCAGAGAGCGGGTCCCACTTGAGAGGGACCAGTCTGGGGAGGTTCTAAGGATGGGGACTGGGATCAGTTGGTTCATCTGTGCCGATCTCATTTATCTCCTACCAATCAGAGCAAAGGTAAAGTGTTACATTAATACTGTAATAATACTACTTAGCAAAATGTTGTAGATATTGTAGAGAATTCGGGTCCAGCGAAAGTCAAAGAGGTCCAAACCTCTTGCCGAGCTCGCTAGGACTTGGGTTAAGGTCGCTACAATATGAAAAAACACCCTCATAAAATACCGTTCTAAAGGCAGGTATTATATTCTCACCTTTCTTCAAGATGTGATACATGAAATAAAGAAGACAATTCTCAGCAGGACATGATACAACATGGAACCTTGGCTGGAACATTGCTAGATGAACATTCCGGTCACATTTCATTATCACAAATGTAAAAATCACAAACATTACCTGTTTATTTCTCTGCCCAGTGATACAGTGCCTTGCGAAAGTATTCGGCCCCCTTGAACTTTGCGACCTTTTGCCACATTTCAGACTTCAAACATAAAGATATAAAACTGTATTTTTTGTGAAGAATCAACAACAAGTGGGACACAATCATGAAGTGGAACGAAATTTATTGGATATTTCAAACTTTTTTAACAAATCAAAAACTGAAAAATTGGGCGTGCAAAATTATTCAGCCCCTTTACTTTCAGTGCAGCAAACTCTCTCCAGAAGTTCAGTGAGGATCTCTGAATGATCCAATGTTGACCTAAATGACTAATGATAATAAATACAATCCACCTGTGTGTAATCAAGTCTCCGTATAAATGCACCTGCACTGTGATAGTCTCAGAGGTCCGTTAAAAGCGCAGAGAGCATCATGAAGAACAAGGAACACACCAGGCAGGTCCGAGATACTGTTGTGAAGAAGTTTAAAGACGGATTTGGATACAAAAAGATTTCCCAAGCTTTAAACATCCCAAGGAGCACTGTGCAAGCGATAATATTGAAATGGAAGGAGTATCAGACCACTGCAAATCTACCAAGACCTGGCCGTCCCTCTAAACTTTCAGCTCATACAAGGAGAAGACTGATCAGAGATGCAGCCAAGAGGCCCATGATCACTCTGGATGAACTGCAGAGATCTACAGCTGAGGTGGGAGACTCTGTCCATAGGACAACAATCAGTCGTATATTGCACAAATCTGGCCTTTATGGAAGAGTGGCAAGAAGAAAGCCATTTCTTAAAGATATCCATAAAAAGTGTTGTTTAAAGTTTGGCATCACCCTGAACACACCATCCCCACTGTCAAACATGGTGGTGGCAGCATCATGGTTTGGGCCTGCTTTTCTTCAGCAGGGACAGGGAAGATGGTTCAAATTGATGGGAAGATGGATGGAGCCAAATACAGGACCATTCTGGAAGTGGAGGAGTCTGCAAAAGACCTGAGACTGGGACAGAGATTGTTCTTCCAACAAGACAATGATCCAAAACATAAAGCAAAATCTACAATGGAATGGTTCAAAAATAAACATATCCAGGTGTTAGAATGCCAGGGTCAAAGTCCAGACCTGAATCCAATCGAGAATCTGTTGAAAGAACTGAAAACTGCTGTTCACAAATGCTCTCCCTCCAACCTCACTGAGCTCGAGCTGTTTTGCAAGGAGGAATGGGAAAAAAATTCAGTCTCTTGATGTGCAAAAGTGATCGAGACATACCCCAAGCGACTTACAGCTGTAATCGCAGCAAAAGGTGGCGCTACAAAGTATTAACTTAAGGGGGCTGAATAATTTTGCACGCCCAATTTTTCAGTTTTTGATTTGTTAAAAAAGTTTGAAATATCCAATAAATGTCGTTCCACTTCATGATTGTGTCCCACTTGTTGTTGATTCTTCACAAAAATACAGTTTTATATCTTTATGTTTGAAGCCTGAAATGTGGCAAAAGGTCGCAAAGTTCAAGGGGGCCGAATACTTTCGCAAGGCACTGTATGTCTTTGGGCCCAGCTTCAAAGCACAGCCTGAGCCCATCAGTCTAACCCTGAACCCACCAGTCTAATCTTGAACCCACCAGTCTAATCCTGAACCCACCAGTCTAACCCTGAACCCATCAGTCTAACCCTGAACCCACCAGTCTAATCCTGAACCCACCAGTCTAATCCTGAACCCACCAGTCTCATCCTAAACCCACCAGTCTATCCCTGAAACCGCCAGTCTAATCCTGAACCCGCCAGTCTATCCCTGAACCCACCAGTCCAACCTGAACCCACCAGTATATCTCTGAACCCACCAGTCTATCCCTGGACCCACCAGTCTATCCCTGAACTCATCAGTCTATTCCTGAACCCACCAGTCTATCCCTGAACCCACCTGTCTATCCCTGAACCCACCACTCTAATCCTGAACCCACCAGTCTATCCCTGAACCCACCAGTCTATCCCTGAACCCACCAGTCTATCCCTGAACCCACCAGTCTATCCCTGAACCCACCAGTATATACATGAACCCACCAGTCTATCCCTGAACCCACCAGTCTATCCCTGTACCCACCAGTCTATCCCTGAACCCACCAGTCTATCCCTGAACCCACCAGTATATCCCTGAACCCACCAGTCTATCCCTGAACCCACCAGTCTATCCCTGAACCCACCAGTCTATACCTGAACTCATCAGTCTATCCCTGAACCCACCAGTCTATCCCTGAACTCATCAGTCTATCCTTGAAGCCCACAAGCTGCCAGCCACCCTGTCTACCTACAGTACCTGCAGCGGCGGATGGTTGTTGTCAGGGCTGCTCCTGGCAAGGGTAGCCATCTCTCTGATCTGGTGCAGGGCGAAGGCCAGGGAGACCCAGGGCGAGGCGGACACCACCCAGGCAGGCTCGCTCAAATCCTCCTGATCCTCCTGGTGCTTGGTCTTCCTCGGTGGTGTCATTGTGGCGGCTCCATTATTTGATTGGATAATGTCTATGGTCGCTATGGGAAAAGGGCTGGAGGGGACTGGGATGTTCTCCGCCAGCATTCTGGGATCTGGAAAACAACTCAAGCTAAATGCTTCATAACAATTCCTGGCATGCTTCAAAATGATTATTCCGTTAACGTGTCTGACCTAACAACAATCTCCACTATTAAGATCCTAAATACGATTCATGCTGCATTCTAATGTCTATGAATTTCTCAGTTGCTGATTGAGAAAGAGAATAAAAAGTAAATGGCAGTAAATGTTATGCTTGCCAGATTGGGAGCCAGTCACTTCTCCACTAAGGGGTTTAATAGGTGAAGTAAATGTTATGCTTGCCAGATTGGGAGCCAGTCACTTCTCCACTAAGGGGTTTAATAGGTGAAGTAAATGTTATGCTTGCCAGATTGGGAGCCAGTCACTTCTCCACTAAGGGGTTTAATAGGTGAAGTAAATGTTATGCTTGCCAGATTGGGAGCCAGTCACTTCTCCACTAAGGGGTTTAATAGGTGAAGTAAATGTTATGCTTGCCAGATTGGGAGCCAGTCACTTCTCCACTAAGGGGTTTAATAGGTGAAGTAAATGTTATGCTTGCCAGATTGGGAGCCAGTCACTTCTCCACTAAGGGGTTTAACAGGTGAAGTAAATGTTATGCTTGCCAGATTGGGAGCCAGTCACTTCTCCACTAAGGGGTTTAATAGGTGAAGTAAATGTTATGCTTGCCAGATTGGGAGCCAGTCACTTCTCCACTAAGGGGTTTAACAGGTGAAGTAAATGTTATGCTTGCCAGATTGGGAGCCAGTCACTTCTCCACTAAGGGGTTTAATAGGTGAAGTAAATGTTATGCTTGCCAGATTGGGAGCCAGTCACTTCTCCACTAAGGGGTTTAATAGGTGAAGTAAATGTTATGCTTGCCAGATTGGGAGCCAGTCACTTCTGTTCTCCTGTAGGCCTAAGTCCATGCAGACGCATGCCATGAAGGGTACAGTGTAGGATCAAATAAACATTAATGACACATACCTTTGTTCCCACTCTGCACAGCCAGCCACTGGATGAGAGCGAAGAGGAGGAGGATGACGAGGGACACCATTCCTATCCCTCTGAAGGTGTGTGCCGCTCCTAAACCATAACCCAAAAAGACAAAACGTGTGCTCCACAGGCTTTTGGAAACAAAATCTCAAAATAAATGTATTTATTTCACTCATTGCTTTTCATGTAATGTCCATTTCAGGACTGTAAAGGATATATGTTACCACAGTCATCAAGATGCGTTTCAGAACACAGAGAGAGACACACAGTTGTTATTCTGGGAGAGCTGCCAAATGCATTCCAGACAATCAAATTCCTATCCTAATGATTGAAGATGGGGCTGCTGGTAGTTTATTAAGAGAAAACCATGGAGGACAGGGCATCCTTTTAAGGAGAGGAGGCGTTGTTCAACAGTTGGAAAGGCATCTGAGAGTATGACACGTGTGAGTACAACTAGCTGCTCAAGTAGGAGTGAAGCTACATTCTGTTCTGTTAGCCACTGTTAAATGTACAATCTACAATAGTTACTGCTGTTCTCAATAGTCATTTCAATTCATGAACATTGAACAGCAAATTGAACATCGAATAGCAGTCTTTACTCCTGATAGTACCTTTAATGGGTGACGCCAATAGATCCATCTCTCTTTGGTTGAATGTGTTTTACATACTCTAGAACTGGGGGACACTTAATTCGATTAAATACAACTTCTCCTCACACAGTGGTTCTTCTTACCAAAAACACTGACGAAGCCTCCCCCCACCATGGCCCCACAGCCCCGGCCCAGCCCTAGGTGCAGGCCCTGGAGGATACCCTGGGCAGAGGTCCTCAGCTCTGGAGGCACTGCAGCACTGAGGTAGGAGATACAGGCTGCCCACACTGACGCATGGGTCACACCTAGATACACAGAGATACAGACAGACGGAAAGAGAGGGACAGAGACAGAGACACACAGACAAGGAGAGAGAGAGACAGAGAGTGTGGGATGTGGGGTCAACTTGCAAAACAAGATTTCACCAAAATGGGACAATCACCCCCATTGAAAACCTACATGCAGAGTTCTGTAAGATTCTCCTACACGTCCAGAAGAAAACTACAAACAACGCATGCAGCGCAGAATTAGGTCAATATCCACTAATAATAAAAACTCAGAAAAGAACAATTCAGTTTTGGAAACATCTAAAATACAGTGACCCCCTCTCATCATTACCAAGCCCTGCAATGCCAAGAGCTGAGCAAAGAAAAGAGTTCCCTCATCCAGGTGGTCCTGGCGCTGAGTTCACAAACCTGTTCTACTAACACACTGAAGCCTCAGGACCAGAACATCCAATCAATCAGATAAAAACAATAAACAACAGTCTAAACAAAACTACATTGCTTATTAGGAAACACAAGCAAAAGCACAAAGCAAAATGCAGTGCTATCTGGCCCTAAATCGACAGTATACCGTGCGTGGCTAACTATTTGACCATTGTTACTGATCAAAACCTTAGAAAAACCTTGACAAAAGTACAGGCTCAGTGAGCACAGCCTTGCCATCGAGAAGAGTAGACACAGGAAAACCTGGCTTCCTGTAGAGGAACAACTACTGCACAACAGCGGAACCCGAGATAGAGCGTTCAGGGCAGGCGACAGACGAGAGAGAGAGGACTTAACCCTCACTGGGTGTGGCGTGTTTGAAGTGGCTCAACCAGCTAGTTCCAAGTCAACATGTCTCATTGTACACCAATAATAGAACAAAGCCATTGAACCTGCTACCCTCCATAGTCCGGCCTGGCCTTGCCCCCTATTCAGCTCTTTAGCTGGCCCATGTCGTCACGTGTGTCGTGTTCACGTCATGTCGAACACTGAAATTTCCAACTTGCTTACTCGTTGTAAAAAGATGATAGAGTTTCCCACTTGGGAATGATCAGAATCAACCAATAGGAAGCGCTACACAAATAACATAGGTTCATTTTAAGAGTTCCCGAGTTTCCAACATGACGTGAATGTGGCATAACCTCCCAATATTAGAAAACAATGGCCAGACCAGAGCTACGGCCATTTTGTTTGTGTTGCAGGCTGTATCATGATTGGGAGTCCCCATAGGGCCGCGCACTATTGTCCCAGCATCTTCTGGGTTTGGCACGGGGTAGGCCGTCATTGTAAATAAGAATTTGTTCTTACCTGACTTGTCTAGTTAATGATTACAAACATTTTAAGCGTCCTTTAATGTTAATCTTTCGTGTGCAGCTGCAACATTGTTATTCATGGCCTAAGTGGCTGTTAGTGAAGTCTAGATACAGAGGAAAAGGGTGTTTTCCAGGCAAAGGAAAAGCCTTTCATTTCGTTGAGAGGAGAGTTCCTGTCCGGCCTGATATGAACTCTGAGCCAACATGCCAACAATGTAAGTGCACTGGTGCAGCCAGTTCAAACACTGCTTCTGCCTTCTTTCTATCTAATGTTAACATTGGCTAAGCTAAGCTAAGTCAACATATGCCACGCCGTGACACCCAGTGTAGCCTAACCTTGAAGGACCTCCATGGGCAGGACGATCCAGGCGTTCTCCAGGTAGGAGATGTACAGGAAACGAGCCGTGTTGCAGGCCAGACCGATGTACAGCACCCTGTGGAGGGAGAGGGGAGGAGAAGGTCATGGAACACAGATGTGTTATTGATGTTCTGGAACTATCACTACTGACTACACTGTTCAAATAACAATCCACCAATCACAAACATAACCCTATCCTAAATTGTAACCCTATGCTAAACCCTAGCCCTAACCTATAGGAGGTTATTGCCACAACAGAGTTGCAGGTGAAAGCAAGGCCAAAGTTCAGAAGTCAAACCTGAACTGTCCCTGGATTGTGGTTGGTTTGTCATTGTCATTCTGAACTAGGGTTGCACGGGGAGGGTATATTACTGGAAACATTTCTAAGTTTACCAGTAAATTACCAGGATTTTGGTATCTTTCAAGGATTTTACATAATCTAACACATGACATCTAGTGGCCCTTTTGGGTATTTCAGATTATGACAGTCTCTGGCCCTCTGTTGGGCCTTATCACATGTAAAATATATTCAATAATAAGATGGTTTTAAATATGGTTTAAATATAAACCATCAACTCAGTGAATAACATTGGTGTTTAATGTGAGGGTTACCAAAGCTACGATAGATTACCATAGATAATCTGTTAATTACCAAAATTACTGAAGATTCCGGTAACTTTGGTAAATTACCTATGCAACCCTATTCTGAACAGAATATATTTCCTTCCCAGACCGTTGGATATTTGGTGCCCATCTGCCATGACAACGTCCTGTTCAATCAAACCACTGACCTGACAATGTAAATACAATGCAAATATACTGACACATTTACCAAACACTTAAATGATTCCAGTTTACAAACTTCTCTCTATTGCCTCTCTCTCATGAAACAAACGCGACCTTTGAACTTAATCTAAAAGTAAACGAACGCAAAGGCTGATTGTAGTATATTATTCGCTAACAAGCTATAAATGTCCAGATGGGCCGGATATGAGATGTGGTGGATGAGAGAGAAAGAGACAGAGAGACAGAGAGACAGAGAGAGAGGAGACAGAGAGAGAGGAGACCGAGAAAGAGGAGACAGAGAGAGAGACAGAGAGACAGAGAGAGAGAGACAGAGAGAGACAGAGAGAGAGAGACACAGAGAGAGAAAGACAGAGAGAGAGAGACACAGAGAGAGAGAGAGAGAGAGAGAGAGAGAGAGAGAGAGAGAGAGAGAGAGACAGAGAGAGAGACAGAGAGAGAGAGACAGAGAGACAGAGAGAGACAGAGTGAGAGAGACAGAGAGAGAGAGAGACAGAGAGAGAGAGAGAGAGGGAGAGACAGAGAGAGAGAGAGAGAGAGACAGAGAGAGAGAGAGACAGAGAGAGAGAGACAGAGAGAGAGAGACAGAGAGAGAGAGACAGAGAGAGAGACAGAGAGACAGAGAGAGACAGAGAGAGAGAGAGACAGAGACAGACAGAGAGAGACAGAGAGAGAGAGAGAGAGAGAGAGAGAGAGAGAGAGAGAGAGAGAGAGAGAGAGAGACAGAGACAGAGACAGAGACAGAGACAGAGACAGAGACAGAGACAGAGACAGAGAGACAGACAGAGAGAGAGAGACAGAGAGACAGACAGAGAGAGAGAGACAGAGAGAGAGGAGACAGAGAGAGACAGAGAGGAGACAGAGAGAGAGGAGACAGAGAGATAGTATAAGTAGCACTACTACCATGTTGTGGTAATTTTTTCACCCCTGATCCACCATAATACTCAACTACAAACATCTTAAACTAAAATAGTTCACACAGGAACAGGACAGGAAACACAGCCGTGGGAAGTAGGGCTGTAAAAAATCTATATTAATAACAGTCCTGTATTAGTGGACTGATATAGACAACTGTAGTGCGGGCAACAACAACAACAACAAAAAACATTTTCCCACGACCTTGGCAGGAAATGAAAGAAGGTGAGATGACTTTCAAAATATTTGGCCATTGTTTAACTTCACCGACCAAAAACAGGGAACAAGTGAAAAGTCTGACCAAATCTAGATTTTTTTCATCCTTTCTCATCAAATCTGCGAGAAAGGTGAGCTATTCGGTGGAATTAAATTAAACTGAAGGACAGAAAATAATACTGCAACTGTGTAGGATTACTATAGCAGACTGAGCTGACCTGGGTTTTATAGCCTGGTCCCACAATACCAGAATGAGCTGACCTGGGTTCTGTAGCCTGGTCCCACAATACCAGAATGAGCTGACCTGGGTTCTGTAGCCTGGTCCCACAATACCAGAATGAGCTGACCTGGGTTCTGTAGCCTGATTCCAGAGCAGTTTGTGCTATCTTGCAAACTCCTATAGTCATTGTCATGCAGGAGATGACTAGACATACAGATACACAAACAGACCTGAGGGGTATACTACAAACAGACCTGAGGGGTATACTATTGTACAAACAGACCTGAGGGGTACGCTACTGTACAAACAGACCTGAGGGGTATACTACAAACAGACCTGAGGGCTATACTACTGTACAAACAGACCTGAGGGCTATACTACTGTACAAACAGACCTGAGGGGTATACTACTGTACAAACAGACCTGAGGGGTATACTACTGTACAAACAGACCTGAGGGCTATACTACTGTACAAACAGACCTGAGGGGTACACTACTGTACAAACAGACCTGAGGGCTATACTACTGTACAAACAGACCTGAGGGCTATACTACTGTACAAACAGACCTGAGGGGTATACTACAAACAGACCTGAGGGCTATACTACTGTACAAACAGACCTGAGGGGTATACTACTGTACAAACAGACCTGAGGGGTATACTACAAACAGACCTGAGGGCTATACTACTGTACAAACAGACCTGAGGGGTACACTACTGTACAAACAGACCTGAGGGCTATACTACTGTACAAACAGACCTGAGGGCTATACACTACTGTACAAACAGACCTGAGGGGTATACTACAAACAGACCTGAGGGCTATACTACTGTACAAACAGACCTGAGGGGTACACTACTGTACAAACAGACCTGAGGGCTATACTACTGTACAAACAGACCTGAGGGGTATACTACAAACAGACCTGAGGGCTATACTACTGTACAAACAGACCTGAGGGCTATACTACTGTACAAACAGACCTGAGGGGTATACTACTGTACAAACAGACCTGAGGGGTATACTACTGTACAAACAGACCTGAGGGCTATACTACAAACAGACCTGAGGGCTATACTACTGTACAAACAGACCTGAGGGGTATACTACTGTACAAACAGACCTGAGGGGTATACTACTGTACAAACAGACCTGAGGGGTATACTACAAACAGACCTGAGGGCTATACTACTGTACAAACAGACCTGAGGGCTATACTACTGTACAAACCGACCTGAGGGGTATACTACTGTACAAACAGACCTGAGGGCTATACTACTGTACAAACAGACCTGAGGGCTATACTACTGTACAAACAGACCTGAGGGCTATACTACTGTACAAACAGACCTGAGGGGTACACTACTGTACAAACAGACCTGAGGGCTATACTACTGTACAAACAGACCTGAGGGGTATACTACAAACAGACCTGAGGGCTATACTACTGTACAAACAGACCTGAGGGGTATACTACAAACAGACCTGAGGGGTATACTACTGTACAAACAGACCTGAGGGGTATACTACAAACAGACCTGAGGGGTATACTACTGTACAAACAGACCTGAGGGCTATACTACTGTACAAACAGACCTGAGGGCTATACTACAAACAGACCTGAGGGGTATACTACTGTACAAACAGACCTGAGGGGTATACTACAAACAGACCTGAGGGGTATACTACTGTACAAACAGACCTGAGGGCTATACTACTGTACAAACAGACCTGAGGGCTATACTACTGTACAAACAGACCTGAGGGCTATACTACTGTACAAACAGACCTGAGGGGTATACTACAAACAGACCTGAGGGCTATACTACTGTACAAACAGACCTGAGGGGTATACTACAAACAGACCTGAGGGCTATACTACTGTACAAACAGACCTGAGGGGTATACTACTGTACAAACAGACCTGAGGGGTATACTACAAACAGACCTGAGGGCTATACTACTGTACAAACAGACCTGAGGGGTACACTACTGTACAAACAGACCTGAGGGCTATACTACTGTACAAACAGACCTGAGGGCTATACACTACTGTACAAACAGACCTGAGGGGTATACTACAAACAGACCTGAGGGCTATACTACTGTACAAAAAGACCTGAGGGCTATACTACTGTACAAACAGACCTGAGGGCTATACTACTGTACAAACAGACCTGAGGGCTATACTACTGTACAAACAGACCTGAGGGCTATACTACTGTACAAACAGACCTGAGGGGTATACTACAAACAGACCTGAGGGCTATACTACTGTACAAACAGACCTGAGGGCTATACTACTGTACAAACAGACCTGAGGGCTATACTACTGTACAAACAGACCTGAGGGGTATACTACAAACAGACCTGAGGGCTATACTACTGTACAAACAGACCTGAGGGGTACACTACTGTACAAACAGACCTGAGGGCTATACTACTGTACAAACAGACCTGAGGGCTATACACTACTGTACAAACAGACCTGAGGGGTATACTACAAACATACCTGAGGGCTAGACTACTGTACAAACAGACCTGAGGGCTATACACTACTGTACAAACAGACCTGAGGGGTATACTACAAACAGACCTGAGGGCTAGACTACTGTACAAACAGACCTGAGGGCTATACTACTGTACAAACAGACCTGAGGGCTATACTACTGTACAAACAGACCTGAGGGGTATACTACTGTACAAACAGACCTGAGGGCTATACTACTGTACAAACAGACCTGAGGGGTACACTACTGTACAAACAGACCTGAGGGCTAGACTACTGTACAAACAGACCTGAGGGCTATACTACTGTACAAACAGACCTGAGGGGTACACTACTGTACAAACAGACCTGAGGGCTATACTACTGTACAAACAGACCTGAGGGGTATACTACAAACAGACCTGAGGGCTATACTACTGTACAAACAGACCTGAGGGCTATACTACTGTACAAACAGACCTGAGGGGTACACTACTGTACAAACAGACCTGAGGGCTATACTACTGTACAAACAGACCTGAGGGCTATACTACTGTACAAACAGACCTGAGGGGTATACTACAAACAGACCTGAGGGCTATACTACTGTACAAACAGACCTGAGGGCTATACTACTGTACAAACAGACCTGAGGGGTATACTACTGTACAAACAGACCTGAGGGGTGCACTACAAACAGACCTGAGGGCTATACTACTGTACAAACAGACCTGAGGGGTACACTACAAACAGACCTGAGGGGTATACTACTGTACAAACAGACCTGAGGGGTACACTACAAACAGACCTGAGGGGTATACTACTGTACAAACAGACCTGAGGGGTGCACTACAAACAGACCTGAGGGGTATACTACTGTACAAACAGACCTGAGGGGTACACTACAAACAGACCTGAGGGGTATACTACTGTACAAACAGACCTGAGGGGTACACTACAAACAGACCTGAGGGGTATACTACTGTACAAACAGACCTGAGGGGTACACTACAAACAGATCTGAGGGGTAACCTAAACTTGAACATGGGTTGTTGGTTTAAACAATTAAATCAATCCATGCCAATTTCAACCATATATTCCCACCAAAAGTTATTTCTGAACATTTAAGCAAGTTAGCTGGCTAACTCATTGATCCAGCTTTGAGACATAACCCCCCCCCCCTGGGCTTTTGACCCATGCCCCCTTTTATAAACCTTATATGGCCAACCAGCTCGATGAGCTTGTGGCTGGTGAAGTAGGCAACCAGCTCTGAGATGTGGCTCAGCACCGAGCACACTCCAAATAGCGTGGTGGTCCCTTTCAGGTCCTCCAGGTGCCAGTAGAGGAACGTGAACACAAAGCCGTAGCCGAATCCCATAAACCAGGCCACGAAGAGCACTGAGCCGTACTGCACGCTACACAGCAGCCGAATGAGGTCCTGATAACGAAACGGTTGGCTGACGACACTTTGGGATTCTAACGATTCCACCGCATGCCCTTTGGGAGATGAAACACCACTGGACATTTGAGGAGACTCTGCCTCCTGTCTCTTATCCTCCTCCAGCTGAGCCTCCATTGGCTGGTGGTCACTAGTACTACTCTCAAAGTAAAACTGTGTGGACAATATCAAAGCTACGGCCATCAGGACTCCAAAGACAATAAAGGCTATCTGATAGTTCTTGTAGTCGGGCACGATGCAGCCGGTGCCCTGGATGAAGAGCTTGATGTGGGTGTGGTCGATCCAGATGCCTACGCAGAGCATGGCCAGGCCCCAGCCCAGGGAGCCCCACATCCTCTGCAGGCCGTAGCGGTCCTGGTGGGGGCCCAGGTACTGCAGGGTGCGCGTGTCCACTATGGTGACAGCCGGAGCACTGAAGAACTCGCCGATGATGATGACGAGCAGGATCAGGAGGAAGATGGTCTCCACCTGGTCGTGGTTGGAGATCATGTGGTAGACTTTGGGAATGGTTGTGGTGGTTGGTTTGGTTGTGGTTAGATTTGAGGCAGGTTTTGAGCTGGCTGTTGTAGTGGGTGTGGTGGAAGGGGAAGATGTTGTTGTTGTGATGGTGGGGGAAGGCACAGGTCTAGTGACATTACCACCATCGCTCCTCACATACCTGTGCAGG
The DNA here is from genome assembly GCF_002021735.2 of Oncorhynchus kisutch. Classification (NCBI taxonomy): domain Eukaryota; kingdom Metazoa; phylum Chordata; class Actinopteri; order Salmoniformes; family Salmonidae; genus Oncorhynchus; species Oncorhynchus kisutch. The sequence continues at coordinate 71,155,393 of NC_034175.2, read as the reverse complement.
GGACCGCTACTAACTGTGTCTGATGCTAAACCGTGTTGATTCGAGGAGAGGGAAAACAAGTCTCCAATCACACCCCTGCGGTCCCTACTGTAATTGGCCAGCAGACCGGGGTGGGCAGGGCTGGTGGGGCGTGCGACTGTGGGTTTCCTCTCCACGCATGTTATGGTGGCAGGCTTGATGAAGCCGATGCCGCAGTTGAACACCAGCCAGCAGAAAACGGAGAACACAAGCACCATCTTGCCCTTCTTGAAGCGGTCCGCCACCACCCCCCAAAAGGGGGCGCTACAAAATTCGATGAAGTACCGGATCCCGACCAGCAAGCCGCTCTGACTGGGAGTCATCCCCAGCTGTTTGTAGTACACAGGCAGCAGTGGGTGTAGGGACCCATAGGCTGCATAGAAGAAGAAGTAGAAGACCTTGGAGATGAGGAGGTGGTTGTCGATCCGCACGCAGTTCCTCTCCAGGCAGTCATTACTAGGGTTGGAGGAGGGGGAGTCAGGTTTGTCTGTGGGGGGAGACTCTGGACCTTGGGAGGCAGAAGTGGGGCCCGCGCCCACCGGTATCTGCTCCAGGGTGTTGGACAAGGTGTTGAAGGGTTCTGCCAGGACATACTTCCTCTTCTGATACCCCTCGTCATCCGTCAAGATGGCCACCTGGTCGTCACTCGCCATCTCTCTCTCTCTGTGTGTGTGTGTGTGTGTGTGTGTGTGTGTGTGAGTGAGTGAGTGAGTGAGTGAGTGAGTGAGTGAGTGAGTGAGTGAGTGAGTGAGTGAGTGAGTGCAAGTGAGCAAGAGGGGAGAGAGCGAGAGAGGGAGAGAGAGAGCGTGAGAAAGATAGGGGGAGAGAGACAAAGAGAGAGAGAGAGGAGATAGAAAAAGAACACAAACAACTTTGTAAATACAACCTATATTTATCTGATCTTGATTGTCCCTTTCATACTTCAACTATTTGCACATCGTTACTGTACATAGCCACTAATATAACACATTCCTATATTATTTAAAAACTTTTATGAGTAATGTTTACCCTTCATTTTTTTGTATTGTTTATCATGTATTTCACTTGCTTTGGTAATGTAAACATATGTTTCCCATGCCAATAAAGCCCATTAAATTTAAAGTGAATTCAGACAGACAGACAGACAGACAGACAGACAGACAGACAGACAGACAGACAGACAGACAGACAGACAGACAGACAGACAGACAGACAGACAGACAGACAGACAGACAGACAGACAGACAGACAGACAGACAGACAGACAGACAGACAGACAGACAGAGACTTGTGACATTTTGGAACATGTGGTTTATGGGCTGATAAAAAGCACACCTTCAATTTCTGAACCAGACACTTTTGGTAAACCGTTGGGAAATGGGGCTAGCATGTAAGGACTGACAGCCCATAAGATTGGCATGTAAAGACTGACAGCCCATAAGATTGGCATGTAAGGACTGACAGCCCATAAGATTGGCATGTAAGGACTGACAGCCCATAAGATTGGCATGTAAGGACTGACAGCCCATAAGATTGGCATGTAAGGACTGACAGCCCATAAGATTGGCATGTAAGGACTGACAGCCCATAAGATTGGCATGTAAGGACTGACAGCCCATAAGATTGGCATGTAAGGACTGACAGCCCATAAGATTGGCATGTAAGGACTGACAGCCCATAAGATTGGCATGTAAGGACTGACAGCCCATAAGATTGGCATGTAAGGACTGACAGCCCATAAGATTGGCATGTAAGGACTGACAGCCCATAAGATTGGCATGTAAGGACTGACAGCCCATAAGATTGGCATGTAAGGTCTGACAGCCCATAAGATTGGCATGTAAGGACTGACAGCCCATAAGATTGGCATGTAAGGACTGACAGCCCATAAGATTGGCATGTAAGGACTGACAGCCCATAAGATTGGCATGTAAGGACTGACAGCCCATAAGATTGGCATGTAAGGACTGACAGCCCATAAGATTGGCATGTAAGGACTGACAGCCCATAAGATTGGCATGTAAGGACTGACAGCCCATAAGATTGGCATGTAAGGACTGACAGCCCATAAGATTGGCATGTAAGGACTGACAGCCCATAAGATTGGCATGTAAGGACTGACAGCCCATAAGATTGGCATGTAAGGACTGACAGCCCATAAGATTGGCATGTAAGGACTGACAGCCCATAAGATTGGCATGTAAGGACTGACAGCCCATAAGATTGGCATGTAAGGACTGACAGCCCATAAGATTGGCATGTAAGGACTGACAGCCCATAAGATTGGCATGTAAGGACTGACAGCCCATAAGATTGGCATGTAAGGACTGACAGCCCATAAGATTGGCATGTAAGGACTGACAGCCCATAAGATTGGCATGTAAGGACTGACAGCCCATAAGATTGGCATGTAAGGACTGACAGCCCATAAGATTGGCATGTAAGGACTGACAGCCCATAAGATTGGCATGTAAGGACTGACAGCCCATAAGATTGGCATGTAAGGACTGACAGCCCATAAGATTGGCATGTAAGGACTGACAGCCCATAAGATTGGCATGTAAGGACTGACAGCCCATAAGATTGGCATGATTGTTTTACAAACAAATGTTGAAGTTCTCTATTTTTTTAACATAAATAATATATGGGTCATGGCAAGGTCAGACAGGAGTAACAAAGCTCACCACTGATGAGTCATCACAAGGCTTTTATTATTTAGTAGAAAAATCTAAAACATCTATAACAATAACTTATAAATGCTGTCAAAAATACAATAATTTGATTAGCAAGATAATTGAGTATGATGTTTAAGCTCTTACATGTTGTTATATAAAAGACTCGGGGAAAACCTATCCATTAGACTACTGCCTGTACAGCAGGATACATGACTCCACATTTCCCTGTAACGTACCAATAATATAACTGTTAGCCTGTTGACTAGCTGTGCATTGCGCGAGACAAATATATTCGGGCATTAATGACAAGACAACATCACATAACCATTGATAATAATAAGCTGCTTTTTCACTGCAGCTGGCTATTATTTACTAGGCTATACACCTGTCGTGAGGCGTTTCTTCTTGCAACAATACATTACAAATGTAGATCTATATTCAATGTAGAAATTTTATTATTATTATTATTTTTAAACAGAAGGCGTATCTAAACGTGTTATTCTATTTAACACAAATTAAGCCAATAGTAGGAAGTTAAAATTAAAATTAAAAACAGCAAAGCTATTTTCTTACCCAAATTATTGTTTCAATGTCTCAATGTTGTCTGAGTCCGCTTTTCTACAATGTATCTTCTCGAGCCCATAATTTAGCTGTCCTATTGGCGACGACTTTCATAGGATGAATATGCGGACAGGCAGCTAATGTCACCGTCAAAAAATTCCGTTCTATAATTATACGCTTTCAAACGTATACGGGGCTATTCATGTTGAACACACATCTTTTTCGGAGAAGTCTAGACTGACGTAATTTCACGACTGCCGGACTATTTCAGAGTCCCAGACTGTTGTGGCGTGCGTGCAGCCTAAAATGAGACTGACTGCGCATTTACTCAATGATGATGAATGCACTGATAGTCCAAAGTGGCTTCTTGTCCTCCTCGATATTGCTTTCTGCATGTCCAGTTCTTTCATTTAAGCAGACATAAATAAAAAGCGCAGAGCAGATTAAGCCACTCGCTTGTTAGAGTAGCTGCATTTCAAATCAAATCGTATTTGACACATGCGCCGAATACAACAGGTAGACCTTACAGTGAAATGCTTACTTACAAGCCCTTAACCAACAATGCAGTTTAAAATATATTTTTTTTATTATATCAAAAAAAGAAATAAGAATAAGAAATAAAAGTAACAGATAAATAGCAGCGTTTGTTCCCCTTGACAGGCTGGTCTCATAGACTGGATGTAACATAGTAAACCAAAATCCGGGACACTCAAATGAGTATGATATGTTGCGTTTGGTATGGTTAGATAAAACAGAAGGTTGCTTCAGGCAAAAACGAAAGGAGGATGGTTGGATTAGCTAATTAGCAACTACTTCATATGTCTGAGCTCCTTTGCATCTACTTAGCATGTTAGCTAACCCTTCCCCTAACTCCAAACTCCTAACCTTTACCCTAACCCCAAACTCCTAACCTTTACCCTAACCTAGCTAATGTAATCCACCTAGCTAGCGTTAGCCACAACCAATTGGAATTTGTAATATACACTATGTGGACACCCTTCAAATTAGTGGATTCTGCCATTTCAACTACACCTGTTGCTGACAGGTTACTGCGTTACTGAAGAGCTCAGTGACTTTCAACGGGTCACCGTCAAAGGATGCCACCTTTCCTACAAGTCAGTTTGTCAAGTTTCTGCCATAATAGAGCTGCCCCAGTCAACTAAGGGCTGTTATTGTTAAGTGTAAACGTCTGGGAGAAACAACGGCTGAGCCACAAAGTGGTAGGCCACACAAGCTCACAGAACAGGACCTGAAGCATGGAAAAATCGTCTGTCCTCTGTTGCAACACTCACTACCAAGTGTCTAGTACCTACTCGCCGTGGGGATACGAGGGCGAGGGAGAACCCAGACCCGGGGTCAACTCTGCAGGGAACGGGCTGTGCTCACTCTCCGATCACCCTCCCCCGCCGTGAGAGGACATGGAGGCCCAGTGCGAGGCTCGCATTGTTTTAGTTCATGATTTATTACTTGTCATTATTAGAGCAATATTAGTAGATATAGTATTCTAAGGAGTTATTGATAATTCAGTGTTTTGAAATGTGTGCTTTAATTTTGAAGGTAGTCTAACTCTCTTTCCAGAAGTGATGTTAACCCACATGATTTCCTTTGTGGGATCTTTATGAGGTACATTTTATATTCACAAATGCAAAAGGGCTAATTCAAAACCAAACTTTTTTCACTTTATAAATGAATTTAAACAACATGGCTGTTCAAAAATGAAAAACAAAATGAAAAATAAAAAGGCAATTAAAACTAGTATTATTAAGATGATTTGTTTGATAATAAAATTAAAAAAATCCACAAATATTTATTATCCACCCGCACAGTAGGTGGCGGAATGTACATCCAATTGTTTGCAAACACCATTATACAAGAGAAGAAGATGAAGAAGTTTGCTGTCCAAACACTTAAAAGACACACCCTATCCCCTCAGCCCTCAAATTAATTAACACTTCTGATGATGTTTCATTTACGTCTGACGAGAATACACTTGCAGGGCAAAAGAGGAAGAGATAGTTTTTTTGGTAGACTGGTTATTACAGCATAGCTAAATGCTAGCTAGCTAGCTATATAACTATATAATATTGATTGCATTTCTCGTGTCACAGGCGGGCTCATAGCCGGTGACATAAATGAGGGGACACCAACAGGTATCGGCCAATCAAAAAGGTTCTTTATTATAAACCAAAAAGTATTAACTTTAAACAAAGAAAAGGGAATGAGGTGTGAAAGTATCATAATGTAAGGTGTATGTAAAGTATCATAATGTAAGGTGTATGTAAAGTATCATAATGTAAGGTGTATGTAAAGTGCAGGGATGCATGAATCTGTTTGTGTGAATTTGACGGAGTGAAAACTACATAAAACTACAAAGGAACAAACAAAACAGGATCATGCCTGGAGGAGCAGAGAGAGAGACAAGAGTGGTTAGTGAAGCAGTTTAAGTACCCTGAGGAACCGCCCCTGCAATGCAGAGGAGTGGCCGTGACACGATCCATCGTTTGGATCTTTGAACTTTTCTTGAATTAAACAACATCTCTCTAGAAAAATTATCCCAGAGCTGTCCAGTCCCTCAGTCTGTATGAGGGACCCTCAGAGGGTGGAAGAGATCATCAAGGCCATGCAGAAGGCTGGCACCAGCACGATTCAGGTGATTTCAGACTTCGACATGACCCTCACACGGTTTGCCTACAATGGGAAGCGGTGCCCTCCCAGTCACAATATCCTGAACAACAGCAGGCTCACCAGTGAGGAGTGCAAAGCACAGCTGAAGGACCTGCTCAACACATATCACCCCATAGAGATCGATTCCAAACAGACAGCGGAGGAGAAGCTGCCACTCATGGTGGAGTGGTGGACTAAAGCCCATACTCTTCTGGTGCAGCAGCGCATCAGGAAAGACCTGCTGCAGGATGTGGTGAAGGAGTCCGATGCTATGCTCAGGGAGCTCTACCAGCTGTTCTTTGACCACCTGCACGAGCACAGCATCCCTCTGCTCATCTTCTCTGCTGGGCTAGGAGACGTGCTGGAGGAGGTGATCCTCATCTATAACAAGAGGGAAAGGGGAGCTGATCCACATCTATAACAAGAGGGAAAGGGGAGCTGATCCACATCTATAACAAGAGGGAGGGAGCTCTGCTGAACACGGGCCACTTCCAGGAGCTGAAGTCACGCCACAACGTCCTGCTGGTGGGAGACTCTCTGGGGGACCTGACCATGGCTGATGGGGTGCACAGCATGGAGAACATCCTCCAGATAGGCTTCCTCAACGACAAGGTGGAGGAGCGGAAGACGTCCTACCTGAATGCTTATGACATCGTGCTGGTGAAGGATGAGACCATGGAAGTGCCGAACGCCCTACTGCTCCACCTCACCAGCACCAAGTGACCTGACCATGAACTTCATCTCACTGGCCAATCAGTAACGAGCGTTCCGACGCTACAGGAAATATGTTGTGCTGGTTTAGGAAGCTCTTGCTCAGGAAGTGCCAGTAGTCAGATGCCATGAGCCAAGTCAGAATGGTATTGTTTTTGGTTTGTCTTCTACTAAAGCTCCAATGGCTGTTTGTGTGGGTCGCTGGGATGGATTCCAGACTGTGTTTTGGAGTCGCCCTTCCACGCACCTCCAGTTGAATCCTTGTTGAACACTTACAACTTGAGAGCAACATCCTTTATAGTCCTACAATTTGATTTGATTTGCTCAGCAACCCTACTGTCACATTCTCAATTGTTTATGAACCCTCAATAGTCCAACTGAAATGGAACAGGAAAATTCGGTGACTTCCCCGTCTGGTAAATGTGTATTGGGTTTGTGGGGAGAGAAACGTTACTGGGGATATGTATGCTCTGTCTACATATGAGAAATGTATGGCACCGGTGGGACGTTTGGACACACCTACACATTCAGGGTTTTTTCTTTGTTTTTGCTGTTTTCTGCATTTTGGAGTGGTGGTGAGGACATCAAAGCTATGAAGTGGCACATTTGGGGTCATGTAGTGGCTGGGGGAGTGTTGAACAAATCAAAATATAGTTTGTATTTCAGGTTCTTCGGGGTGGCCGCCCTTTGCCTTGATGACAGCTTTGCGCGCTATTGATATTCTCTCAACCAGTTTCACCTGGAATGCTTTTCCAACAGTCTTGTTGAAGGAGTTCCCACATATGCTGAGCACTTCTTGGCTGCTTTTCCTTTACTCTGCGGTCCAACTCATCCCAAACCATCTCAATTGGGTTGAGGTCAGGTGATTGTGGAGGCCAGGTCATCTGATGCAGCCTGGAGGTGTGTTGGGTCATTGTCCTGTTGAAAGATAAATGATTGTCCAGCAGAGGGTAAACCAGATGGGATGGCATATCGCTGCAGAAAAAAGACTTATCTTTTGTATACCACCCCTACCTTGTCACAACACAACTGATTGGCTCAAATGCATTAAGAAGGAAAGAAATTCCACAAATTAACTTTTAACAAGGCACACCTGTTAATTGAGGTGCATTCCAGGTGACTACCTCATGAAGCTGGTTGGGAGAGTGCCATGAGTGTGCGGGGCTGTCATCGGGGCAAGGGGTGGCTACTTTGAAGAATATCAAATGTGGAATATGTTTTGATTTGTTCGGCACTTTTTTGGTTGCTGCATGATTCCATCCATATGTGTTGTTTCGTGGTTTTGGTGTCTTCCACTGTTGTTCTACAATGTGGAAGGTAGTACAAGTGGGGAGACACCCTGGAGTGAGTAGGTGTGTCCAAACTTTTGACTGGTACTGTATGTATGCATGTTGGTGCTGTTGTTTGGATATAGAAGTTGTTGTCTTCTCTGTATAGATGAAAGTTGAATGAGTTACGGTTTGTTTGTCATGTGGGACCTATCTTTGTCATATGAAGGGAAATAAGATAGGACAATCTAACTTGACTTTTGCCGTGTCAGTTTGAAACGCTAGGGTTTTATCTTCGTGTTCTATACACCATACGCCATCTTTTTTGTTGTTGTTGAGAAGTGTCTATTCTATGAGAATGATTACAGTAAATTATGTTCATGTTAGGCACTTATTTATTTTCAGCTCTTAACAATAGACTACTGTTTTATGTGGATGTCATCAGTATGGAATCTGATGATACGGTGTCACGGTGTTATGGCATAGGGTTGTGTGCGTGGCTACGTTTTACAATGGACTTTTGTGGCGCCACAGTGCCACCATGTGGTCAAAGTAATAGTAATTCGAGCCATGTGTAAATAGTGACATTTCACAGTATCACTCCATGCTGGTCTCAAAGAATACATCCACCTTTAGCCTTGATACATTGAAAGTACATGAGAAAAGTAATAGCATTTTGAACATTTGCCATGTTTATATTTTCTCTGAAATGACATCACTTTCTGTAAAACAGCAGAGTTTTGATTATGTTTGATCTTTTAGAGTCCTATAAAGGTCATGGTTGACCTATTCGGTTTATGGTGAAGAACATCTGAATATTTAATACTTTTAATGTTTTGTATGATGGCAAAACATTTAATTGCCACATAATGGAGGTTTGTAGTTCTTGGTACAGCCAAGGCATCTGTTTCTATTGCTATTATTAGTATGTTTCGCCAAATTATAGTATAACATTTTCACCCAGTTACATGTTTAAAGATTTGAAGTGGAAATATTAAATGGCGATGTCACTGGTACAGTACGCAAGAATCCGGTCATACATTTCCCTTGAGACGTGTGTTACTGAGGGGACAGTGTGTTCGCTACATCATGTCACTAGATTGTATTTTTCACCTGTTTGAGATACGTAGGCAGAACAGGATAACCTCTCCACAACTGTAATAAAATGGGAGATGCCACGATGGCGGCTTGAACAGACGCATTTTTTACCGAGCTCCGTACCAAACTTCAGAAAGATTGTTGGAAAAAAAAAAAAAAAAAAAGTTTACAGTCATTACTATTTTTATTTGTTCAAGATATAAGTCCTTTCCTGTGACAGGAATGATAATTGGATCATTTATTTCGGCATGTCCATGCAAACTCGTGACAAAAAAGAAAGGAAGAAGTTAGCCGTTCTAGAGAGAGAAACAATAGAGAAACGTGCTTATAGACAACTTCCTTTCACTGCAACGCAACACACGGTATATGGGAGACTTATCGGCTTGTACAGATAACCTTTCTACCCGTCTCAGCTAAAGTGAGGTGGGAAGTACTCAATAGGGTCTCTACTAACCAAATATGGTTAGTTTTGGTTGGGGACTGTGTCCTACCTATCCATCAACAGAGCTTTAAATGACCTGGTGCTTTTCCATGAACCTGAAATTAATACAAACTCAATCACAACAACAAAACACAAAAACCAAGTTTCACCACTTTTTTATTAAACAAAATTAATTTACAAGTTAAATGTAATGAATATTAACCAGGCTATTAGGATACAGTATAATCACACTTTCAATGGAGAAAATGAAATGATGATATCTATCAAGGTTTGCAGTATAAAGTAAAGGCCTATTACCCATGTAAATACAATAATAAACAGAGATACGATCATTTACAAGCTATATTGTCCTCATTGTCAATCAAGGTCAGCAAATGCACTTTTTTGTTGAGTTGAAACTGTATTACAAGAGACAACAAGCATACACGGCTGACAGTACAATCAAGCTTTCAGAACAACAATGGAGAATATTATTTACAAGTTAATGGCCTGTATGTGTTGCAGCTCTATAAAGCTTAGCAGTGTACTGTGAAGGGCTATTAACCAAGTTGTCTAAACCAATAACCAGAGACAACACAACACAATACATGCTGATTATCTATCAAGGTCAGCAAAGTCATTTTCTGTAGAGTTTAAATGTACTTCTTAGTCATTTTCTCTCCAATAACTGATATAAAACATACTCTTGCATGCCATTGTGACAATGCGTGTTCACATTGCCCTCTTATAAGACTGCTTTAGAGAATAGACAAACACCACAACTACTACCGTACAACTACTACCGTACAACTACTACCGTACAACTACAGCGTACAACTACTACCGTACAACTACTACCGTACAACTACTACCGTCTGACTGTTTTCTAAAATGGAGGCACCAATGAGAAAATTCAGTTTAGTGTCACATCCATCACAAATCCATGTATTGCCAGATATAATTTTTTTTAACCTTTATTTAACTTGTCAAGTCAGATAAGAACCTATTCTTCTTTACAATGACGGCCTACCAAAAGGCAAAGTAGGCAAGTAGGGTATCCTTTAATAATGATCTATAATGTAAAGACTTAATGTAATTACTGCTACTAACTATATGTTGCATATCTACGGCTATAACTCTCCAATGTGACTTTAAGTTCACAGACACTATCACATGCTTAAAATGCTACCATTTGCACACCGTTTTAGGCACATTTGGCATAACCTCTTTGCTGTCACAAAACAGACTAATTCCTGACTCGCAGGGGTTAACACAAATTGTTCCTTCAGATGTGACTTCTAAATAAAATTGTACTGGTCAATTATTCGGGTCATTGAACTGCTTGTTGTCATTGGTTAATATTTTATAAATCCTTTTTAGTAAAGTGGATATGGAAGAGTTTTGGTTGTATTTGGAATTAGACGTTTAGACACAGATGAGTCATTCTTTGTGCATTTGAGAGAGCACATATGACTTTTGTCTTTCTGAAGAAAATGTGGTAATTTTTCACTGTGTTTCTTTTCATATGATACCAGAAAGAGCACAGCTTGCTTCAGGAATTCTTGGACCTTCTCTAAGGTAAAGCCCGCACTTGATTTTGATACTCGAGTGCAGTCGATATACCACAGCTTTCCATGTATCCCTGTACGATTTCATTTTAGAAAATGTTCTAAAACCAGATCATTCTAAGAGGTGTATGTTGTTGTGTTCTGAGAATATGAAATGTACTTATTCATGTCACTGAGGGAGAGAGGGTAATGTATAACATTTACATTATGTTATTGTTAGCTATCAGGGATCCTATGGGAGGGATCCTCTGGGAGGAGAAGAGACAGTCTGGTACCAGTCACCATGACAACAGAGTTGGGGAGGAGTGAGAACTTTGGGAGGGGTCCTCTGGGAGGAGAAGAGACAGTCTGGTACCAGTCACCATGACAACAGAGTTGGGGAGGAGTGAGAACTTTGGGAGGGATCCTCTGGGAGGAGAAGAGACAGTCTGGTACCAGTCACCATGACAACAGAGTTGGGGAGGAGTGAGAACTTTGGGAGGGATCCTCTGGGAGGAGAAGAGACAGTCTGGTACCAGTCACCATGACAACAGAGTTGGGGAGGAGTGAGAACTTTGGGGTAGATGTCGGGGTCTGATGAAGTGAGGAAGAACAGATATCACTAAGGTTCTGTCTAGCAACAGAGTTGTATTGGCTGTTCAGATGTGTAAGCGGAGACACAGACTAGGAGAAATGGTTCAATCAAATCAAACTTTTTCACATGTCGAATACAAGTGTGGACTTTACCGTGAAATGCTTACTTAAAAATGGACTAAGTAGACTGAAATAAAAAAGTAATAATGAAAAGTAACACAATAAGAATAACGAGGCTATATACAGGGGGCACAGGTACCGAGTCAGTGTGGAGGGGTACAGGTTAGTTGAGGTCATTTGTACATCAAATCAAATGTTATTTGTCACATACACATGGTTAGCAGATGTTAATGCGAGTGTAGCGAAATGCTTGTGCTTCTAGTTCCGACAATGCAGTAATAACCAACGAGTAATCTAGCTAACAATTCAAAACTACTACCTTATACACACAAGTGTAAAGGGATAAAGAATATGTACATAAAGATATATGAATGAGTGATGGTACAGAGCGGCCACTCAATGTTAGTGGTGGCTGTTTAACAGTCTGATGGCCTTGAGATAGAAGCTGTTTTTCAGTCTCTCGGTCCCAGCTTTGATGCACCTGTACTGACCTCGCCTTCTGGATGATAACGGGGTGAACAGGCAGTGGCTCGGGTGGTTGTTGTCCTTGATGATCTTTATGGCCTTCCTGTGACATCGGGTGGTGTAGGTGTCCTGGAGGGCAGGTAGTTTGCCCCCGGTGATGCGTTGTGCAGACCTCACTACCCTCTGGAGAGCCTTACGATTGTGGGTGGAGCAGTTGCCGTACCAAGTGGTGATACAGCATGACAGGATGCTCTCGATTGTGCATCTGTAGAAGTTTGTGAGTGCTTTTGGTGACAAGCCAAATTTCTTCAGCCTCCTGAGGTTGAAGAGGCGCTGCTGCGCCTTCTTCACGATGCTGTCTGTGTGGGTGGACCAATTCAGTTTGTCTGTGATGTGTACGCCGAGGAACTTAAAACTTACTACCCTCTCCACTACTGTTCGCCACAACGTTACAGGCTTATTCTAAAATTGATTGAATAAATGTTTTTCCTCATCAATCTACACACAATAGCCCATAATGACAAAGTGAAAACAGGTCTGCTATGTGTAAGATGGCACAGTGATGCCATCTGTTGGTAAATGTTAATTACTGCAACTCCAGTGTTTTACCGGTGTGCCTGAGATACCCGGATGTTTTGTAATGTACTGAACACGACTGGTTACTCGCATCAATGCCTCTGTCTCGTCATTTAACATTTAAGTGTTTCGATATTTTTGCAAATGTATTCAAAATAAAAAACAGAAACACCTTATTTTTCAGACTCTTTAATATGAGACTCTAAATTGAGCTCAGGTGCATCCTGTTTCCACTGATCATCCTTGAGATGTTTCTACAACTTGACTCGACTCCACCTATGATAAATTCAATTGTTTGGACATAATTTAGAAAGGCACACGGGTGTCGATATAAGGTCCCACAGTTGATCATGCATGTCAGGGCAAAAACCAAGCCATGAGGTTGAAGGAATTGTGCGTAAAGCTCCGAAACAGGATTGTGTCGAGGCACAGATCTGGGGAAGGGTACCAAAACAATTCTGCAGCATTCAAGGTCCCCAGGAACACAGTGGCCTCCGTTATTCGTAAATGGAAGGCGTTTGGAACCACCAAGACTCCTCCTAGAGCTGGCCGCCAGGCAAAACTGAGCAATCAGGGAGGTAACCAAGAACCTGATGGTCACTCTGATAAAACTCCAGAGTTCCACTGTGGAGATGGGAGAACCTTCCAGAAGGACAACCATCTCTGCAGCACTCCACCAATCAGGCCTTTATGGTAAAGTGGCCAGACGAAAGCCACTCCTCAGTAAAAGGCACATGACTGCCTGCTTGTAGTTTGCCAAAAGGCACCTAAAGACTCTCAGACCATGGGAAACAAGATTCTCTGGTCTGATGAAACCAAGATTGAACTATTTTGCCTGAATGCCAAGTGTCACGTCTGGTGGAAACCTGACACCATCCCTACGGTGAAGCATGGTGGTGGCAGCATCATGCTGTGGGGATGTTTTTCAGCGGTAGGGACTTGGAGACTAGTCAGGATCGAGGGAAAGATGAACGGAGCAAAGTATTGAGAAACGTTATGAAAACCTGATCCAGAGCGCTCAGGGCCTCAGACTGGGGCAAATGTTTACCTTCCAACAGGACAACGAGCCTAAAGACAACACAGGAGTGGCTTCGGAACAAGTCTCAAATATGAGTGGCCCAGCCAGAGCCCAGACTTTAACCCGATTTAACATCTCTGGAGAGACCTGAAAATATATGTGCAGCAACGTTCCCCATCCAACCTGACAGAGCTTGAGAGGATCTGCAGAGATGAATGGGAGAAACTCCCCAAATACAGGTGTGCCAAGCTTGTAGCGTCATTACCAAAGAAGACTCGCTGCCAAAGGTGCTTTAACAAAGTACTGAGTAAAGGGTCTGAAGACTTATGTATTTGCATTGTGTGTAGATTGATGAGGGAAGTTTTTTCTTCTCCATTTTAGAATAAGGCTGTAATGCAACAAAATGTGGAAAAAGTCAAGGGGTCTGAATATTTTCTGAAGGAACTGTATATTGTTTTTATTGTGTTACCATCTCCTTTTCTTATAGAAAAGATTTGTTTTACTTTTGGGAACGGGCTCGTAAGTAAAGTCTACTACACCTGTTGTATTCTTCACATCTGGCCAATACAATTTGATTTGATTTCTTGCACTAATTGCAATTTTGAGACCACAAACTGTGTATGTGGAGAAGACAATTGGCTATTAAATGTGCAGATTCTCTAAAATTCACAAAAGATTCTATAATGTCACAACTATTGCTGTTTTGAAGCCTCTGTTGAAGCAATGGTTGTGTAGTAGTTCCTGTTTTCACTGCATTCCACTGTAAAATGACTTCAGCTGAATTGCTGATTTGGACTCATACTGTTTGCTTTAAGTAATCTTTTGTGACATTTATGAAAGCGGACATTTTCTTCAGAAATGTCAAAACAGGAAAGGCTTTACCCTCAAGATGTTTGGGGAAATAGTTAGATGTTAGAATAACAATAGTACAGTATCTGAATCTGACTCACATGGCTGTACTTACTCACTGATTTTTGCGAAGGCCCTCATTACGTAATTAATACAAAATATATAACTCCTACTGTGTCCTTAATGTTTTTTAGGTTAAGATTATCTCTATAGAATCTACAAAGAGTCAAATATAAACTGTACCCAGTAGTGTCTTTTTTGGGGGCGTTCATCCCCGAATGACAGATTACTAAACTCAATCTGTAGGTCAACCTGTCATTGCCAACAGCTGGAAGATCGATGAAGTGAGATGGGGATATAAGATTTCACATTATATTAGTTAATTTTGACCTTACACGAGTAACATAAAGTGTAAGAATATCTGGAATGCTGGTCCCAAATTTTTGGTCTAATGACTACTGCTGCACATTGACTGTGTGTGGTGCTTCTCCCTTTGTAATAATTAGCTTGAAAATAATGTAAGGCACATATTTTATGTTTGGAAGTGGAACATTGAAGTTTCTAATAAGGCCAAGTAATAATCACTTGTATTTTGTCAGAAATTACCATTTGGAACGATTGGCTGTGATTCATGAATCAGTCCAACACCTAAGTCCAAGAGGCCAACCGTTGGATTGATTGCGACCAAGTGACCAAGTTGGGTTTTATAAATCGTTGGAAGGCTACGCATAATTGGGGTGAAATAAACCTATAGCACCATGTTTTACTAGGATACTACCTCAAAAACATTTTATGAGTCAGGCCAAGCAAATGACCTGATGCATTTTTTTTCCGCACATGTCAAGGCTGGCCTTGGGCTGATTTAAATGTGTAAAGGTTAAACCATTACCAGGTTAAAGGTCGTTAACAGGTTTGCCTGTCCATCATTGTTTACATTGGGTCTTTATATTTTTACAAATATTTTATTCACACTGGAAGCAAACAAGGTTATAAAAATCAAAAGTGGTCAAGTTTTTTGTCTTTCCAACTGATATTCCACAAAACAACAGTAAAGGAATGTATTGTTTTGGAATTAATCATTAATATAACACAGATATGTCTATAACACAGTGCCCCTCCAGAACTAATCAAATTTGAGTATTTCCCACTTCAGCTGGGACAGGTAGAAAAGTTCTCGTTACAAGCCTATACAACCCTACCAAGCAAAACGTCAGTAAATGCTCATAGCATGGAATTGAGAAAAAATGCTTTTACTTACCTTTATATATTTACATTGTGACATGACCCCCATTTTCTCCAAAACACAATACAATAGAAGCATCTATATAACCATCGCAACTGGGTTGAGGTCAGGTGACTGTGGAGGCCAGTTCATCTGATGCATCACTCCATCACTCCATCACTCTCCTTCTTGGTCAAATAGCCATTACACAGCATGGATGTGTGTTGGGTTATTGTCCTGTTGAAAAACAAATGATAGTTCCAGTAAGCGCAAACCAGATGGGTTGGCGTATCGCTGCAGATTTCTGTGGTAGCCATGCTGGTTAAGTGTGCCTTGAATTCTAAATAAATCAAAGATAGTATCACAAGCAAAGCACCCCCACAGCATCACACCTCCTCCTCCATGCTTCACGTTGGGAACCACACATGCGGAAATCATCCATTCACGTAGTCTGACCCTCACAAAGACACAGCGGTTGGAACCAAAATCAAAAATCTCAGATTTGGACTCATCAGACCAAAGGACAGATTTCCACCGGTATAATGTCTAATTTGCGTGTTTTTTGGCCCAAGCAAATTTCTTCTTCTTATTGGTTTCTTCTAGTAGTGGTTTCTTTGTAGCAATTCACTGCTGCAGTTCACTGCTGATTCATGTAGTCTCCTCTGAACAGTTGATGTTGAGATGTGTCTGTCACTTGAACTTTGTGAAGCATTTATTTGGGCTGCAATTTCTGAGGCTGGTAACTCTAATGAACTTATCCTTTGCAGCAGAGGTAACGCTGGGTCTTCCCTTCCTGTGGTGGTCCTCATGAGAGTCAGTTTCAACAGGGTGCTTGATCGTTTTTGCGACTGCACTTAAAGAAACGTTACATTTCGTGACGTGAGTATATTTAGTATAGTTTTATGTAAAAATAACATTGTTTTAAATGTTTCACTATTTTTATATTTATAAAATTCACCGATGAGCCTCCACTGTGTAACATCTACTTCCAGCTCCCACTCTCAAACACATAGATCCCCTGAACACAGCTCACTCTCCAGCCCACTTTCCAGCTCACACTCTCAAACACATAGATCCCCTGAACGCAGCTCACTCTCTAGATCCCAATCACCTGAATTCTAATCACCTGCTCACACACCTGTATGTCATTTACACACACTATTTAGTTCACTTTTTTTGCACACCATTATTGTGAGGTATTGTTTGTTTTGTGACGCACTTCTAATCTGAGCTCTGTTTATCCCTGTATTTGACGCCTCCCGTGTATGACAGTTTTTGCCTGCCTCACTAACGATGCCTTTTGCCTATTCCCTGCCTGTACGGATTTCCTGTTATCAACCTATTGCCTGATCTCCGGACGACATTACTAGCCTTTTTGGACCCCCTGTGTATGACCTTCTGCCTGCCCCAGGACCCAGCTACCTGCCTCCTCCTGTGTATGACCTTCTGCCAGCCCCTGGACCCAGCTACCTGCCTCCTCCTGTGGTGCTCCACGCCGGCTCCCTGCACTCGCCCTGAGGAGCGTGTCATCTGTCCGGTGCAACCTGTGCCGGCTCCCCGCACTCGTCCACCAGTGCGTGTGTACAGTCCGGAGTCTCCGGCGACGGTCTACAGCCCGGAATCTCCAGCGACGGTTCTCAATCCAGAGCTTCCAGCGACGGTTCACAGTCCAGAGCTTCCAGCCACGGTTCTCGTTCCAGAGCTTCCAGCGACGGTTCACAGTCTAGAGCTTCCAGCGACGGTTCTCGTTCCAGAGCTTCCAGCGACGGTTCACAGTCCAGAGCTTCCAGCGACGGTTCACAGTCTAGAGCTTCCAGCGACGGTTCTCGTTCCAGAGCTTCCAGCGATGGTTCTCAGTCCAGAGCTTCCAGCGACGGTTCACAGTCTAGAGCTTCCAGCGATGGTTCACAGTCTAGAGCTTCCAGCGATGGTTCTCAGTCCAGAGCTTCCAGCGACGGTTCACAGTCCAGAGCTTCCAGCGATGGTTCACAGTCTAGAGCTTCCAGCGACGGTTCTCGTTCCAGAGCTTCCAGCGACGGTTCTCGTTCCAGAGCTTTCAGCGGCGGGTCTCGTTCCAGAGCTTCCAGCGATGGTTCACAGTCTAGAGCTTCCAGAGACGGTTCTCGTTCCATAGACTCCAGCGACGGTTCTCGTTCCAGAGACTCCAGCGACGGTCCACGGCCCGGAGCTCCCCTGTGATGATCGATGGACCGGAGCTTCCTTCGCTGGTGCCATAGTCGGAGCCTTCCACTGCTCCGATGCCCAGTCCAGGCACGGCGTTCAGTCTGGCTCCATGGCCGGAGCCTTCCTCTGCGCCGGTGCCCAGTGCACGGCGTTCAGCCCGGCTTCATGGCAGGATCCGCGGTCTGAGCGGGTGCTACGTTCCGCACCGGAGCCGCCACCGACGCTAGTTGCCCACCCTAACCCTCCCCATCTAGTTTCAGGTTCTGCGGTCGGAGTCCACACCTTTTTTTTGTGGGGGGGGGGGGTACTGTCACGCCCTGACCATAGAGAGCCCTCTGGGTTCTCTATGGTGTTTTAGGTCAGGGCCTGACTAGGGGGGTTTCTAGGTATTATATTTCTATGTTGGTGTGTGTGTATGGTTCCCAATACACACACACTCACGCTGCGCCTTGGTCTAATTATTCATACGACGGTCGTGACACTCAGGGTGTTTAGTTGTTCCACTGATACCCCTCAAGGTGTTTAGTTGATCCACTGATACCACTCAGGGTGTTTAGTTGATCCACTGATACCACTCAGGGTGTTTAGTTGATCCACTGATACCACTCAGGGTGTTTAGTTGATCCACTGATACCACTCAGGGTGTTTAGATGTTCCGCTGATACCACTTAGGGTGTTTAGTTGATTGGGTGTACAACATGTCAATTGAAATGCATTCCAGGTGACTACCTCGTGAAGCTGGTTGAGAGAGCACACACACACACACCACACACACACACGCATTACACACCACCAAACTCTGCTACTCCAATTTAGAGATCTGCTCCCTCGTCATCAGTAGATGTTTTTCAGCTCTGGGAGATTCTCTCACACTGTATATTCAAATATACATTATACATACTGTATTGAATAAGGGGAAATAAAAAGGCTGTCCCCTACTCTGTGGAACTCTGTCATCATCTCTGTA
The DNA here is from genome assembly GCF_002021735.2 of Oncorhynchus kisutch. Classification (NCBI taxonomy): domain Eukaryota; kingdom Metazoa; phylum Chordata; class Actinopteri; order Salmoniformes; family Salmonidae; genus Oncorhynchus; species Oncorhynchus kisutch. The sequence goes on along the minus strand of NC_034175.2, from coordinate 71,136,456 downwards.
GCTTGTCTCAAACCTTATGTGGTTCTGTCTACTTCCCTAAGTTTCTCTAGTGTAGTAAACGTTGATCTGTTGATGTCAAACTGTGGACACTAGAGGACTTCAGTCTAGTCTTAGAGAAACAAACTTGAAAATAATTTAATTTCAGTTCAGAAGTGCTGAGACTCCGAGACAGACACTCCTCCCTGCTCCTAACGTTTTCATCTGCTTTTCTAAGCTGTCAAGTGGACATGTAAAGCCAGGTATGGATGTGATTTACCAGTTATTAAACTGATCTGTCAGGCTACAACTTCATTTCAACCAGACATGCATTGTAAAGAATATTTTTCACTTGTGGTTATGCCAAATGTAGAGTTGTACATTTAAAACAAAAAACATTATTGCACAATTAGTAGAACTAAAAAAACATGTAACACAGTAACTACATAGCTAAACACAAAATATTATAATACACAGGGACCAGTGGCGATCGGTGCCGTTTAAGTTGAGGGAAGACGATGAGTTTTTTATGAGCATGGACACATTTCTATATGAGAATATTGGATGATTGTCATTCATATTCCATTCACCCAGTTCAATGTAAGATTGTTTAGTTGTTCCACTGATACCACTCAGGGTGTTTAGTTGTTCCACTGATACCCCTCAGGGTGTTTAGTTGTTCCACTGATACCACTCAGGGAGTTTAGTCACTACACTGATACCACTCAGGGTGTTTAGTTGTTCCACTGATACCACCTAGGGTGTTTAGTTGTTCCACTGATACCCCTCAGGGTGTTTAGTTGTTCCACTGATACCCCTCAGGGTGTTTAGTTGTTCCACTGATACCCCTCAGGGTGTTTAGTTGTTCCACTGATACCACCTAGGGTGTTTAGTTGTTCTACTGATACCACCTAGGGTGTTTAGTTGTTCCACTGATACCACCTAGGGTGTTTAGTTGTTCCACTGATACCCCTCAGGGTGTTTAGTTGTTCCACTGATACCCCTCAGGATGTTTAGTTGTTCCACTGATACCCCTCAGGGTGTTTAGTTGTTCCACTGATACCACCTAGGGTGTTTAGTTGTTCCACTGATACCACCTAGGGTGTTTAGTTGTTCCACTGATACCACCTAGGGTGTTTAGTTGTTCCACTGATACCCCTCAGGGTGTTTAGTTGTTCCACTGATACCCCTCAGGGTGTTTAGTTGTTCCACTGATACCCCTCAGGGTGTTTAGTTGTTACACTGATACCCCTCAGGGTGTTTAGTTGTTCCACTGATACCCCTCAGGGTGTTTAGTTGTTCCACTGATACCACTCAGGGAGTTTAGTCACTACACTGATACCCCTCAGGGTGTTTAGTTGTTCCACTGATACCCCTCAGGGTGTTTAGTTGTTCCACTGATACCCCTCAGGGTGTTTAGTTGTTCCACTGATACCCCTCAGGGTGTTTAGTTGTTCCACTGATACCCCTCAGGGTGTTTAGTTGTTACACTGATACCACTCAGGGAGTTTAGTCACTACACTGATACCACTCAGGGTGTTTAGTTGTTCCACTGATACCACCTAGGGTGTTTAGTTGTTCCACTGATACCCCTCAGGGTGTTTAGTTGTTCCACTGATACCCCTCAGGGTGTTTAGTTGTTCCACTGATACCACCTAGGGTGTTTAGTTGTTCCACTGATACCCCTCAGGGTGTTTAGTTGTTCCACTGATACCACTCAGGGAGTTTAGTCACTACACTGATACCACTCAGGGTGTTTAGTTGTTCCACTGATACCACCTAGGGTGTTTAGTTGTTCCACTGATACCCCTCAGGGTGTTTAGTTGTTCCACTGATACCCCTCAGGGTGTTTAGTTGTTCCACTGATACCACTCAGGGTGTTTAGTTGTTCCACTGACACCACTCAGGGTGTTTAGTTGTTCCACTGATACCACTCAGGGTGTTTAGTTGTTCCACTGATACCACTCAGGGTGTTTAGTTGTTCCACTGATACCACTCAGGGTGTTTAGTTGCTGCACTGTTACAACTTAGTTAGTTGATGGAGACATCTTAATATCAATGCACTGTTTTTTTCTTTCATGCAGCTCATGGAAATGCAAGAAATTGACTATAAAGATTTGCTCTACTCCGACATCTTCAACTTCACCTATCCTCCCGTAGACGAGCTCAAGGCAGCCCCCTGTAGTGTGTCTATCTTGGGCTTGAGCAGTGTTGGTCTGATGGTCACATACATCATTGTGTTTGTCCTAAGTGTGCTGGGAAACAGTTTGGTCATCTACGTGATGTGCTGCTTGGCCAGGAGCCGGACCACCACAGACATCTACCTGATGCACCTGGCCATGGCCGACCTCCTCTTCTCCCTGACCCTCCCCTTCTGGGCCGTCTACGTCTACTCTCACTGGATCTTTGGTACCTTCCTCTGTAAGCTCCTGTCTGGCCTCCAAGATGCTTCCTTTTATAGTGGGGTCTTCCTGTTAGCGTGCATTAGCGTGGACCGCTACCTGGCTATCGTGAAGACCACGCAGGCGCTGACTCAACGTCGCCACCTGGTGGGGAAAGTTTGTGGAGCCGTGTGGCTGGGGGCAGGGCTTCTCTCATTGCCTGTGGTGCTCCAGCGGGAAGCTATCCAACTGGAGGATCTCAGTGACCAGACCCTCTGCTATGAGAACCTGACTCCGTCGAGCAGCAACCAGTGGCGGGTGTTTGTGCGGGTGCTTCGCCACACACTGGGATTCTTCCTGCCGCTGGCAGTCATGGTCGTTTGTTACAGCTGCACGGCGGCGACGATGTTCCGTGGCATGCGCAACGCCGACCACAAACACAAGGCCATGCGCGTCATCCTGGCCGTGGTGTTTGCATTCGTGATATGTTGGCTGCCGTGCAATGTCAGCGTGCTGGTAGACACATTGATGCGAGGCGGCTCGCTGGGCGAGGAGACGTGTGAGTTCCGGAACAGTGTGAGTGTGGCGCTGTACGTGACCAAGGGGATAGCGTTCACGCACTGCGCAGTTAACCCCGTGCTGTACGCCTTCATCGGGCAGAAGTTCCGGAACCAGCTCCTGCTGATGCTCCACAAGCATGGGCTGATCAGCAAGAGGGTGCTGGCCGCTTACCGCAGGGGCTCGGCCCACAGCACGGTCAGTCAAAGGTCTAGGAACACCTCTGTTAGCCTGTAAGGTTTCAGTAGTGAGGAGGTGGCAGGTGGGGGGATGGATAATTCAATTGGTTCAATTCAATATTTTGTCACATAGCTAGCTTTGCTTCTATTTGTTTTTTGTTTTTGATGTGCATTGTCTTTTAGTGTATTGTAACATGTTTGACACTATCCCATTAGTCCCATTATATTAATCAAAATATAGTTTTTCATGTGATATTTTAATGCTTGCTAAGTATGAAATAAATCTGAATCTTTTACTTGTGAAGAGACGTGTGACGTATTTGTGTCCCCCTTACAAAGATACAGAGAAAATGCTATTGTACTCAGAAATGAGACGCACACATTCAAAAACATTGTTTATTTTATATTAAATTATTTCACTGTATCCAGCAACTCAAATAATGGTGTTCTGAATGTTGTCAATGCCTAAAAAACATGTTGAGAAAAGCCGGGAATATTTGATATTTGTCAAGACGATGATCTGATAATTAATATCTTCAGCCAAAAGGCAACACTTTGTAACAAGGCGAGGAGACGTATGAGTTCCAGAACAGTGTGAGTGTGGCGCTGGACCAAGGTGATAGCGACTGACGTTTTACGTGTTCCCAACTGATTGGGTTTTTTAGTTTTTTTATTTGCGTTGTTTGTAACTTATTTTGTACATAATGTTGCCGCTACCGTCTCTTATGACTGACCGAAAAGAACTTCTGGACATCAGGTCTGCGATTACCCACCACGGACTGGCAGAATCCTGTTTTTCCTTTAACGAGTCTGAAGGGCCCGACGCGAATGATATACTGCTTTCTCGGGAACAGGTCCAGATCCCCATGATTTGCATTAAAAGGAGGGTCCAAAGGGTGGGCTGCCTTCTGAAACCTCCAATTCCTTCCATTCTGCTAGCACACATGCACATTTGGAGAATAAAATAGATGACCTATGCAGAAGATTAAACTATCAACGGGACATTCAAAACTGTAACATCTTACGCTTCACGTAGTCGAGGCTGAACGACGCACTATCAACATTAATCTGGCTGGTTATACGATGTACCGGCAGGATAGAACAGCGACAAGGGGCGGAGGACTACGTATTTTTGTAAATAACACCTGGTGCACATATCGAAGGATGTCTCTGAGCTATTGCTCGCCTGAGGGAGAGTATCTCATGATAAACTGTAGACCACACTATCTATCTAGAGAGTTTTCATATACTCTATATGTTTTGTAGGTGTTTACATACCACCACAGACTGAGGCTGGCATTAAGACAGCATTGAATGAGCTGTATTCCGCCATAAGCAAATGAGAAAACGCTCACCCAGAGGCGGCGCTCCTAGTAGACAGGGGACTTTAATTCTGGGATTCCTCCGATGGCATTGAGGAGTACACCACATCAGTCATTCAAATAAAATAAAATAAAATCTATTCATATAGCCCTTCGTACATCAGTTGATATCTCAAAGTGCTGTACAGAAACCCAGCCTAAAACCCCAAACAGCAAGCAATGCAGGTGTTGAAGCACGTTGGCTAGGAAAAACTCCCTAGAAAGGCCAATTTTCTGCCACAAGATGTCGTGCTATATTAACCTGCACCAGTGTTTCCGAGTCACAGAAGTCAGATGACAGTCATGTTCCCCTAGTGATGTAGAGCAGTGGTTCCCAACCTTTTTCAGTTAATGTTACCACCGAGTACATTTTACTCTGCCATGAGTACCCCAAACTACCCCCTTTGTGCATTTTACCAGAAACACTATGGTCTCATGAGTCTCCTCAAGTACCCCCTGTGGAAAGGCCAAGTACACACTTTGAAACATGTAGACCAAATCAAATCAAAATCAAATCAAATTTATTTATATAGCCCTTCGTACATCAGCTGATATCTCAAAGTGCTGTACAGAAACCCAGCCTAAAACCCCAAACAGCAAGCAATGCAGGTGTAGAAGCACGGTGGCTAGGAAAAACTCCCTAGAAAGGCCAATACCTAGGAAGAAACCTAGAGAGGAACCAAGCTATGTGGGGTGGCCAGTCCTCTTCTGGCTGTGCCGGGTGGAGATTATAACAGAACATGGCCAAGATGTTCAAATGTTCATAAATGACCAGCATGGTCGAATAATAATAAGGCAGAACAGTTGAAACTGGAGCAGCAGCACAGTCAGGTGGAAGTTGAAACTGGAGCAGCAGCATGGCCAGGTGGACTGGGGACAGCAAGGAGTCATCATGTCAGGTAGTCCTGGGGCATGGTCCTAGGGCTCAGGTCAGTTGAAACTGGAACAGCAGCATGGCCAGGTGGACTGGGGACAGCAAGGAGTCATCATGTCAGGTAGTCCTGGGGCATGGTCCTAGGGCTCAGGTCCTCCGAGAGAGAGAAAGAAAGAGAGAAGGAGAGAATTAGAGAACGCACACTTAGATTCACACAGGACACCGAATAGGACAGGAGAAGTACTCCAGATATAACAAACTGACCCCAGCCCCCCGACACAAACTACTGCAGCATAAATACTGGAGGCTGAGACAGGAGGGGTCAGGAGACACTGTGGCCCCATCCGAGGACACCCCCGGACAGGGCCAAACAGGAAGGATATAACCCCACCCACTTTGCCAAAGCACAGCCCCCACACCACTAGAGGGATATCTTCAACCACCAACTTACCATCCTGAGACAAGGCTGAGTATAGCCCACAAAGATCTCCGCCACGGCACAACCCAAGGGGGGGGCGCCAACCCAGACAGGATGACCACAACAGTGAATCAACCCACTCAGGTGACGCACCCCCTCCAGGGACGGCATGAGAGAGCCCCAGCAAGCCAGTGACTCAGCCCCTGTAATAGGGTTAGAGGCAGAGAATCCTAGTGGAAAGAGGGGAACAGGCCAGGCAGAGACAGCAAGGGCGGTTCGTTGCTTCCCACTCCTGGGCCAGACTACACTCAATCATATGACCCACTGAAGAGATGAGTCTTCAGTAAAGACTTAAAGGTTGAGACCGAGTTTGCGTCTCTGACATGGGTAGGCAGACCGTTCCATAAAAATGGAGCTCTATAGGAGAAAGCCCTGCCTCCAGCTGTTTGCTTAGAGATTCTATGGACAATTAGGAGGCCTGCGTCTTGTGACCGTAGCGTACGTGTAGGTATGTACGGCAGGACCAAATCAGAGAGATAGGTAGGAGCAAGCCCATGTAATGCTTTGTAGGTTAGCAGTAAAACCTTGAAATCAGCCCTTGCTTTGACAGGAAGCCAGTGTAGAGAGGCTAGCACTGGAGTAATATGATCAAATTTTTTGGTTCTAGTCAGGATTCTAGCAGCCGTATTTAGCACTAACTGAAGTTTATTTAGTGCTTTATCCGGGTAGCCGGAAAATAGAGCATTGCAGTAGTCTAACCTAGAAGTGACAAAAGCATGGATTAATTTTTCTGCATCATTTTTGGACAGAAAGTTTCTCATTTTTGCAATGTTACGTAGATGGAAAAAAGCTGTCCTCGAAATGGTCTTGATATGTTCTTCAAAAGAGAGATCAGGGTCCAGAGTAATGCCGAGGTCCTTCACAGTTTTATTTGAGACGACTGTACAACCATTAAGATTAATTGTCAGATTCAACAGAAGATCTCTTTGTTTCTTGGGACCTAGAACAAGCATCTCTGTTTTGTCCGAGTTTAATAGTAGAAAGTTTGCAGCCATCCACTTCCTTATGTCTGAAACACATGCTTCTAGCGAGGGCAATTTTGGGGCTTCACCATGTTTCATTGAAATGTACAGCTGTGTGTCATCCGCATAGCAGTGAAAGTTTACATTATGTTTTCGAATAACATCCCCAAGAGGTAAAATATATAGTGAAAACAATAGTGGTCCTAAAACGGAACCTTGAGGAACACCGAAATTTACAGTTGATTTGTCAGAGGACAAACCATTCACAGAGACAAACTGATATCTTTCCGACAGATAAGATCTAAACCAGGCCAGAACATGTCCGTGTAGACCAATTTGGGTTTCCAATCTCTCCAAAAGAATGTGGTGATCGATGGTATCAAAAGCAGCACTAAGGTCTAGGAGCACGAGGACAGATGCAGAGCCTCGGTCCGATGCCATTAAAATGTCATTTACCACCTTCACAAGTGCCGTCTCAGTGCTATGATGGGGTCTAAAACCAGACTGAAGCATTTCGTATACATTGTTTGTCTTCAGGAAGGCAGTGAGTTGCTGCGCAACAGCCTTCTCTAAAATTTTTGGGAGGAATGGAAGATTCGATATAGGCCGATAGTTTTTTATATTTTCTGGGTCAAGGTTTGGCTTTTTCAAGAGAGGCTTTATTACTGCCACTTTTAGTGAGTTTGGTACACATCCAGTGGATAGAGAGCCGTTTATTATGTTCAACATAGGAGGGCCAAGCACAGGAAGCAGCTCTTTCAGTAGTTTAGTTGGAATAGGTTCCAGTATGCAGCTTGAAGGTTTAGAGGCCATGATTATTTTCATCATTGTGTCAAGAGATATAGTACTAAAACACTTGAGCGTCTCTCTTGATCCTAGGTCCTGGCAGAGACAACCTCCCAGAGAGCATACATGTAATATTATTATGTCACTAACCTGGTTTCATCCAACCTTTTTTGTGAGTAAATCCAGATAAGAAACGTAAAGACAGGTCTGATGGAATAAGTTGGTAAACTTTCCAAATGTTGACCAAACAAAATACGCTAGTCAAGGTGAGATCTTTTTGTGTCTGTAAAATTAATTATTTGAGAAATGGAGGTGGAAACGTTTTAACAACCCCATATTGAAGTAAACTTGTAGTCCCGCAACGATATGTTGTGTGAGAAAGCATGCAGTTTATTAGGCTACTGGTGAAATAAATTGGAATTAACTTCGCAGGGTGGTGAAAGAAAGTGCACAGTGTTTAGCTTGATGCTCCATTCCAATAAATATCGGGGGTCTTATTCTGGAGATGATCGATGATTGGCTTCTGTTCGACAAATAAAAATAATATCGCTCTTTTGTCCATAACAATCTCATCATGTAGGCTATACCCACACTGTATCTGCGAGCTGTTGGCTAGAGCTCACTTGCCAATACCAGATTGGGCACATTTGCAATATTTTTTTGTGACAAAACCATCAGTAGATTGGAAAATGCAATGGAAACCCATTTAATTTGCGTTTTTTATTTGGTACATGGGAATATAACCACAAAAGAATTGTCTGTGTAACATGTCATTACACAGCCTTTCATCCAAGTCCATTTGATGGAAATACAGTATATCACAAACGTGAGTCCACCCCTCACATTTTTGTAAATATTTGAGTATATCTTTTCATGTGACAACACTGAAGAAATTACACTTTGCTACAATGTAAAGTAGTGAGTGTACAGCTTGTTTAAACCTGTTGCGACTCTAGGGGCAGTATTTTTGCTAGAATATGCATATTGTCTGTGAGTATAACAGAACTGATGTTGCAGACGAAAGCCTGAGAAAAATCCAATCCGGAAGTGCCCCATATTTTGAAAGTGCTGCGTTCCAATGAGTCCCTATTGAGCTGTGAATGTGCTATCAACCAGCTTACGCTTTCTACGTATTCCCCAAGGTGTCTACAGCATTGTGACGTAGTTTTACGCATTTATATTGAAGAATAGCCGTAGGCGGCTACATTGCGTAAGTGGTCACCTGATCGCTCCCAGTGTGACTCTCCAGTAAAATACAGAGGTAGCCATTACTCCAATCGGTCCTACTGAAAAACTAATTGTCTCGACGGATATATTATTGAATAGATATTTGAAAAACACCTTGAGGATTGATTATAAACAACGTTTGCCATGTTTCTGTCGATATTATGGAGCTAATTTGGAATATTTTTCGTGGTTTTTTTCGTGACTGCAATTACCGGGCGATTTCTCAGCCAAACGTGAAGAACAAACGGAGCTATTTCGCCTACAAAAATAATATTTTGGGGAAAAATTTACTTTGACTATCTACCTGGGAGTCTCGTGAGTGAAAACATCCGAAGTTCATCAAAGGTAAACGATTTAATTTGATTGCTTTTCTGATTTTTGTGACAAGGTTGCCTGCTGCTAGCAAGGCATAATGCTATGCTAATCTATATTAAACTTACATAAATGCTTGTCTAGCTTTGGCTGTAAAGCATATTTTGACAATCTGAGATGACAGGGTGATTAACAAAAGGCTAAGCTGTGTTCCAATATATATTCACATGTGATTTTCATGAATAGGAAGATTTTCTAGGAAGATTTATGTCCGTTGCGTTATGCTAATTAGTGTCAGGCGTTGATTACGCTCCCGGACCCGGGATGGGGAGTCACTAGAGGTTTTAACCCTCTTGGGCATGGAGTTCACCAGAGCTTCACAGGTTGCCACTGGAGTCCTCTTCCACTCCTCCATGACGACAGCATGGAGCTGGTGGAACATTCCGTTTGAGGATGCCCACCTTCCGTTTGCCCACCTTCCGATGCCCACAGATACTCAATAGGGTTTAGGTCTGGAGACATGCACTTGACCAGTCCATCACCTCTACCCTCAGCTTCTTTAGCAAGGCAGTGGTAGTCTTGGAGGTGTGTTTGGGGTCGTTATCATGTTGGAATACTGCCCTGCGGCCCAGTCTCCGAAGGGAGGGGATCATGCTCTGCTTCAGTATGTCACAGTACATGTTGGCATTCATGGTTCCCTCAATGAACTGTAGCTCCCCAGTGCCGGCAGCACTCATGCAGCCCCAGACCATGACACTCCCACCACCATGCTTGACTGTAGGCAAGACACATTTGTCTTTGTACTCCTCACCTGGTTGCTGCCACACTCGCTTGACACCATCTGAACCAAATAAGTTTATCTTTGTCTCATCAGACCTGGCTGTGTGCTTCAAATCAAATCAAATGTTATTTGTCACATGTGCCAAAGACAACCTTACAGTGAAAGGCTTACTTACAAGCCCTTAACCAACAATGCAGTTTTAAGAAAATATATATTTTTAAAGTAAGCGATAAGAATAACAAATATAGCTCTGAGGTTCATCTAATGCTTGATTGTTAATCCAGAGATTCTTTCCTTTGCCTCGATTCGGCAGTCTCGTCCAGATGATCATGGCATTTGTAGTTTTTTATGATACAACATTAGCAGCTAATTAACATTTCATTTTTCAGGGGGTAAATACAGGCGAATATATTAATAAAAGTCACCTTGTCCTAGAGAGATTTATCAAAACGTCCCTGTTACCAGGGTAAGTCTACACGATTCACAGCCCTTATTTTAAGTGTTTCTAAAAATCCCTATGGGAAAAATTTATGGTGGAAAAACGATTGGAACCATTTCCCTGTTTGACAGCTAGGTTTTATGGGTATTATGACTCATACTGTGGTACTCTATATCGACTTGGAGTATGCCTGACCAACCACCTTGCCTCAGCTGACCCCAGATGACCCCAAATGCACCCATCATCATCATCAGTCAAACTACTTTGACCTCAGAACTATATTTCTAAATCAAATCAAATCAAATCAAATTTTATTTGTCACATACACATGGTTAGCAGATGTTAATGCGAGTGTAGCGAAATGCTTGTGCTTCTAGTTCCGACAATGCAGTAATAACGAACAAGTAATCTAACTAACAATTCCAAAAAAACTACTGTCTTATACACAGTGTAAGGGGATAAGGAATATGTACATAAGGATATATGAATGAGTGATGGTACAAAGCAGCATAGGCAAGATACAGTAGATGATATCGAGTACAGTATAACATATGAGATGAGTATGTAAACAAAGTGGCATAGTTAAAGTGGCTAGTGATACATGTATTACATAAGGATGCAGTCGATGATATAGAGTACAGTATATACATATGCATATGAGATGAATAATGTAGGGTAAGTAACATTATATAAGGTAGCATTGTTTAAAGTGGCTAGTGATATATTTACATAATTTCCCATCAATTCCCATTATTAAAGTGGCTGGAGTTGAGTCAGTGTCATTGACAGTGTGTTGGCAGCAGCCACTCAATGTTAGTGGTGGCTGTTTAACAGTCTGATGGCCTTGAGATAGAAGCTGTTTTTCAGTCTCTCGGTCCCAGCTTTGATGCACCTGTACTGACCTCGCCTTCTGGATGATAACGGGGTGAACAGGCAGTGGCTCGGGTGGTTGTTGTCCTTGATGATCTTTATGGCCTTCCTGTGACATCGGGTGGTGTAGGTGTCCTGGAGGGCAGGTAGTTTGCCCCCGGTGATGCGTTGTGCAGACCTCACTACCCTCTGGAGAGACTTACGATTGTGGGTGGAGCAGTTGCCGTACCAAGTGGTGATACAGCATGACAGGATGCTCTCGATTGTGCATCTGTAGAAGTTTGTGAGTGCTTTTGGTGACAAGCCAAATTTCTTCAGCCTCCTGAGGTTGAAGAGGCGCTGCTGCGAATGAAAACCTTGTAAATGTGTCTAGTCCTGTCTTTATCTCCCCCCTCAAACCCTTCATAAAAACCCTTCATAAAAACCCTTCATAAAAACCCTTCATAAATCAAAATGAAAGGAGTATGCAGCTTCTATCACCACTCTCCATGTCAGCATCTGTGTAAACAACCAGAGGATAACGGAGCTCCAGAAGATCCCATTGAGCATCAATAGCAGCCAGATGACCAGCACTTTGGTCCAGGGAAGATGACTGCAGAGTGCTCCTCAAATAACTTGATTGTTCACACAAACATATGGAACTGATGCTCATTTATAAGTATGTTATGGGGGTTAATGACAGAGGGTTTGAAACTAATCCTATAATGGACTCTCCTATAATAGAGCCAGTGGTACCACCTAAGCCTAACCCTTATCAAACATGTAAGGGGTGGATATAAATACTGTTCCCTGAAGGAGGGAACTACGTTTAACATACTACTGGGAGTCAACGACAAATCATATTCACCTGAAGAAAACTGAAATCACTCCTTAAAGGCCAATGGATGCCGAGCCGCCCTTGGAATCCCCGCCTTAATGGCTATAATAACAGGGCTCTAATTAATTTCCTCAATTCAGTGCTGCTCCTCAGCGAGCTCAAATCCTCTGATGGCATGGGGCCAAAAATATGTTATACCTCGTTCCCTCCTTCAGGGAACAGTAGTTATTGTCAAGCCTGCTCCCGTTCTCCCGCTCTGGTGCTCGAGGACCCTTCATTACGCACACCTGTCACCATCATTATGAGCAGCAGCGCTCATTGGACTAACCTGGACTCCTTCCCTTTGTTTATTGACCCATCTATAACTGGCTACTCCCCCCGTTTGTTCCCTGTGTCTGCATTAATGTTGTTATGTGTTCTTGTTCAGACACTCTCCTGTTCTGTTCCATGTCCGTTGATAATTAAGTGTTCACACCCTGTACCTGCTTCTCATCTCTATCAGCGTCGATCCTAACAGTTACAGTTGGGCAAAAAAGTATTTAGTCAGCCACCAATTGTGCAAGTTCTCACACTTAAAAAGATGAGAGAGGCCTGTAATTTTCATCATAGGTACACTTCAACTATGACAAACAAAATGAGAAAAAAAATCCAGAAAATCACATTGTAGGATTTTTAATGAATTTATTTGCAAATTATGGTGGAAAATAGCAACTCAGCTATGCGGACTGAAACGCTGCAACTGCAGTTGAAGTCCATAGACCCCACGGTTCCAAGAACAGTACTTACCTTGTGAGCATGAAATGTCAGAACTAGTACAAGGAAATTCTTTACCAAGTCACCTGTGGTAAAGCACACACTCAACCAGAGTCGTTAAACAACGGCAGCCTGAAGGTCAGACTCACCGGAAACTTGCAGTAAACTGGAAACGGTGTACACTTGCACTTCCAAGTTAGCCCAAGGCTCAAACAATCAGGGAACTGTGGTAACCCAAATAAATTCAACTCGCTGCAGCACAGACATCACTAAACTTCATGCTCCTGAACAATGCCCAAGCAGACACCACACCCCTAGTGGAGTGAGCACTCTCACAACTAGGAAAACCTTGTTCTTTGCTGTCATAAACCCGGGTGATAGCCTCCATAATCCAATGAGAAAGACGGAAAGCACCCTATCCCAAACTGGATTAGCGAAACAGGCAAAACTGGTCAACCACCAGCAGTCTCCACTCCATAGAGAGGACCGCCTCTGGCACTTAGAACCGCACCCAAGTTTAGAAAATGTTGTAAGATACGTCGCCCTGAGTGACTGGAAAAGCTGTTCCATACGAACATACTGTATAACGGGACAGGTTTAGGAGTGAGAGAGATTGCACCCCCACCCCTTGCCTGTTGATGTATGCCACCGCCGTCCTGTTGTAGGATCTTACCAACACATGTGATCTCACTCTCGAAACCTTGAACACTGAGGAACCTTGGGCAGAAGCAATGTGATTTCGTGGTAGGGCCGTTCTGATCCAAGACCCTGCCCGACCCACACCACACCGGGTTCTGGGACTTCGGCGAACAGTAACTTGCCCCCATTGAACGAGCCACTTCGGAGCACTGTTGCCACAGTACATGCTTGGGGAGGAGGGCCCCTTTGAGACACCATCATCGCCCCCATACATTTACCCACAACCAGGATAGTACACCGGGACAGACACAGCACAAAAATCAGCTACAGTCCTCTGAAACCCATCTCTACTGCCTTATTCAGCTCCTGTGGGAAATCAATATCATACATCTACAGCCTTGTGACCACCTCGGCCTGGTACATTTGGTTCTGCTGCTCTGCCAAGAACTGTTTATTCTGAAGCACTATGCTGGCATTATCCCCCTTGTTAGCCTCCGGAGTAGCTTGCCAGCCTGCCTGAATGAGAGGAATCCCAGGTCACCTTTAGCTCATCTGAGAAATCTTTAAAACAGGGGGTTAGCAATGCTTCACTGCTGCAGGGACAGGAGGTAAAATACCTTCCCCCAAACCTGGAGGAAATCCGCTACGAGGGAGAAGACGGCCCCCAGGTGATCTGCCGCCCTATGACACTGGTCCATCAAAAGGCGCATTAGCCACCAATGGTTCTGGACTCTAGACTCTGAACAATGCCAGAGAAACCGTAATGAGCCTCACTCGGCCGGGATGACACATCAACTCAGACTAGCGCTGCTGCTCTCTCCCGGCCTCAGACAACCCAATTCCTGAGGTCGCTTCCCTCAGAAGACCCTTCCCCAGCAGCACTAATCTTTTTCACAAAGTCAGCCCTGACACCCAATGGAAGTTGAACCCAGCCGGAGACAATGGTCACATCAACTGGTCCGAGCCAAAGCCTCCTGGGCATGTTTCCTCCCCAGGTGAACAGGATAACGATTGTGAGAATCTTTCATTTTCATTGTGCCTTAGGGCACAGGCGGAGGTACAAACTCAGCTGGTTAGTCTTTTTGAAGTCTTTCCACTGGCCAAGCAAGGACGCATTAGCTTCACAAGCTAATGCGTCCTAGAGCAGACAGTAGTCATCTAGGGGGACGACTACTGTCTCCCCACTAACAGACACCTAAGTCGGAGCTGAATCTCATAGTCTGTGCTTGAAAGGTTTTTGCATGACATGTGCTTTCTTCATTCAGAGATCTGTGCTCTCGATACGTGACACGGAGAAAACAATACGTTGAAATGCTGGGTCCTGTCTAATGTGACAAACAAGGGGTCTCTGGTACTCTTAGTTTATAGCCAGATTTGCAGGTAAACAAGACACACGCCCATCCACCTTTCACTTGACTGCCTGTCGATTTGAGTCCCCATATAGTCGAGATAAGAGGATTTGTGGTATATAACAGCTTATATACCTGGTAAAACAGCAAGCAAAGTAAGGACAAATAAACTCTTTCAGAGACGGGGAGATTCTCCATTGGTTTGGCTAACTCTGCCATACTCCATCCTCCGTCCTCTCCTCTGTTTGAAAAATGTCAAAGGCAATCGAGGAGAGGAAAGGAAGAGAGGAAACGTAGAAACAAATGTGCTCGTATGAAATGAGACACTCCTTCTCCACTCGTACGTCTTCAGGCAAATGACGTTTACAGGGATGGATCCCAACATAAATGTGGAAAGGGATTTTTTTTAAATGTAGCTAGTTGTGCAAGACATTTTATTGTTAAAAGATGAAGTAGCGTAAGGTTTTTAAACGTCTGCCTGCTGCACACTTTTCTCCTTCCAGGAATCAACAGCTTATTCAAGGAGGGTATATTTGCAACACTTCCGGGCTTCGTGTCCTTAGGATACTCTTGTGCATCCTCTGTCGAAGTAGATCATCGAGGAGATGAGCAGCCTCTTTCATTTGCCTACTGATGAAATGACACTGTACTCGACCACATCGGTTTCCGGGTCATGGAGGAGAGAAGATGGAGGAGTTGAGGAGAACAATGTCTTTTGCCCAAATGAGAATCTCAGGGTCAGTGACACCCTTTGTACTGAAGTGTGTGTTGACTGCAGGCTCAGCAAGGCCTGATAGGCAGCCAGCTTGATAAAAACCTCAGTTTCCAGGAACAGTATAGTACGCTGCTGCCAATGTGACAGACCCCAGGAGTGCAAGTCAGTAGCGGTGCGTGGGTAAAATCACTGAGGAAGCCAAGCCAAGCCAGTAAAACATCCATATTACAACAAATGTTGTGATAGTTGCATTGTTTTCTCTGTAACCCATCCGTCATATACAGTAGGGCTGTGACAACAAAAAGACAGTCACACGGTGGCAGAATAAATTGAACTACGCATACATTTGTTTTATCACAAAACCGGAGAGCAACATCTGTCCGGTGAAGTCCACAAGGCACATTTAGCATGTAACAAACAGTTACATGACCTGCAGCATGGTCAAGCAAGCTAATGTTTTCGACAGTTCACTACACAACTACTGATTTAGATCCACAGAGTTACCGCAAGTCAGAACAAATACAACAGGAGCACAAACCATTTCAACTTAAACATGTAAACATCATCAAATCAACAAGGCTATATATACTTAGTTTAATACACTGAAAACAAACTTAAAGATACCAAAAATACACAAGTAAAAACATTTGTGGGACTCACACTACTTGTAGACTAGTTGAACGCCAATGTTCACTTTCATGTTGGCAAAATGGTCTATGGCTCTGTCATACATTTTGTTGTCATAAGCTAACTAGCTAAAATGATTGCTAGCCTAACTTCCTCGCATGGGCAACAATGAACCAGCTCACTTAACTAGCTAGTTAACATGAACCTAAAAGGAATAGGCTACATCTAGGCTACATATTGAACATCAATCATCTCTGGGCAGTGCAATAACATATTAATTCATGTCTAGATCAGAATCACCCTCATAATCATTGGCCTGTACAGAGAATTAAGTCAAAACCACAAGTCCAAATCCCCATCTCCATCCAATGCTTAGGAAAGGGCCGATTTAGCAAGCTAGCTACTGCGGGACGCTGCTGCCAATGTGACAGACCCCAGGAGTGCAAGTCAGTAGCGGTGCGTGGGTAAAATCACTGAGGAAGCCAAGCCAAGCCAGTAAAACATCCATATTACAACAAATGTTGTGATAGTTGCATTGTTTGCTCTGCAACCCATCCGTCATATACAGTAGGGCTGTGACAACAAAAAGACAGTCACACGGTGGCAGAATAAATTGAACTACGCATACATTTGTTTTATCACAAAACCGGAGAGCAACATCTGTCCGGTTTTGGTAGGGACATCAACACAAGTAGACCAGAAACTAAAATTATGTTTTGCTTAGGATGTGATTTGATTGGTGTAAAGCCAAATCCAAACTGGCTTCCCTTAGGAGGCATTTTGCTCCACCAGGACAACCTACAGTTGAGTTCAGCTCAATGCTGAATTGCTAATTATGTCATGTTTTTTTAATCAACGGAAGTCAAATGCTTCCTGGCATCAATCAATCAAATGCTACGGCCGCAACATGTCATATTCATTTGGTCCAGACAGCATCAGATAGATGGCCTATACATACTGAGACAGAGGTTTCCATCGCTTGGTTGATTTCTCCAGTGAGATTCAGACATTAGCAAATTGACTGAAAATTATGAAAACACAGAGAGATAGACAACAACAAAAAAAATCTTATTATTATTTATTTTTTATTGGTCAAATATTTGGGGAAGCCTGGCTTCCCTTGTCATTTATAAATACATGGTGCCAGTTACCCTCAAACTACTCTAAGCTTTGCAAAACCCCTGTCAGCCACAGTTTAAAGAACCCACTACCATTGATTTTGGTAGTTAAAAATGGTGCCTCACTCAATGTAAGTAGCAGTGTTGTGGACTATAATCCTCCTAGACAACCCCTTCTCTAAAGGCACATTTAGCAAATGCATTCAGTAAAATGAAAGTATTTTTGAACAGTGGAGTATATTAGCCAAACATTCACATCTTTAATATTCAGATACCTGTAATCCTCATGCAGGTACTGGTGTCTTGTCTCTTTAAACATCTCCATAACTCTCCCATCCCCAAACTCATCTGTGTGCGCTTCGGATCAGGTTGATGCCATGTGGGAATGTGCAGAATATTGTGTTGGATATCCATGGGAAGTTGATCAGAATCAGGTGGAGGGATATGCTCTGCTGGTCTCTGGGAGGATTGGGACGCATAAACGTGCAGAATTCGGTGTGTCCTGCAGTGTTCAGTAGGACACACTGTAGCAACATTCTTTGAAACAGAAAGCGAACATCTGTGTTCTTATTAGTCAAGTTCTGGTAGTACCTCCCTGTTTCATAATGTTTCAAAAACAAAATCCACCTACTGAACACGCCCCAGGTCCTGCGCAGAGAGAGCAAGATGATGGTGAGAGAAGGAGGACTCATAAAGCCGTGCAGGCCCAAGTCCGAAACCAACACATTCTTCTATAGCCCCCATCTGGCTGTGCAGTTCTCCAGCTCCACAGGGACTGTGTCCATGGCCCATTACACACGTGCCTCTTCGTGCATTGTGTGACCTCAGCCAAAGGCACTATGGGACCCCTACCATTTGCCTACGGGGTCATGACTTTGGTATTTTATTAGGATCCCCATTAGCTGTTGCAAAAACAGCAGCTACTCTTCCTGGGGTCCAACACAGAACATGAAACATAATACAGAATTACATAATACAGAACATTAATAGACAAGAACAGCTCAAGGACAGAACTACATACATTTTTTTTAAAGGCACACGCCTACATATCAATACATACACACAAACTATCTAGGCCCGATAGGGGAGAGGTGTTGTGCTGTGAGGTGTTGCTTTATCTGTTTTTTGAAACCAAGTTTGCTGTTTATTTGAGCAATATGAGATGGAAGGAAGTTCTATGCAATTAGGGCTCTATATAATACTGTACGCTTTCTCGAATTTGTTCTGGATTTAGGTAATGTCATGCTGACATCATTTTCTTCACACCCATCACCCATTACATATGTCATAGTTGACACCAGAGGAAAGACATGCTACCATGTTGAAGTAACCAAAGAAAAACTTGGCTGATCTTGGATTCATACACGTTTTCTTTGCTGGCTGTCTGCATGATGCACCAATCGCAGACCACGATTCTGTTGTCAAATCAGGAAAGAGCCATCAGCTCACAACCAACTACTTACTGTCATAGGTGCAGAACATAATGTGGCCCGTTGATTTTGGCTGACTGGTGGTCGTGTGTATCCCAAGGATGGCCTGGAGGATGTCTGCATTTTGTCTTCAATGTATTCTTTACATGTTTTTAAATTCCAATTTTAACATGTTTTTAATTTGCATAGTAATCTATCAATCAAACAGTCTATCTATTCAAATAAAGTTATGAAGTTACATTGATGCACAGAGAGAGAGAGAGAGAGAGAGAGAGAGAGAGAGAGAGAGAGAGAAAGAGCGAGCTGTAGCTAGTACTACTAGTACTACTAGTGCACAGTGCTCATAGTCATGTTTTTTATTTTTTCTTCACTTTCAAGCCTGCCTTTTCCTGAACAGCGGGAAAGCAGTTCGATGTGGGATTATGCATGGGGTTTAGTGGAAAACGGGAACAAAATTTGGTGCAAGACATGGAGTGTGAAATTTATAGTGACCTGTTTATAGAATGCGTAACCGTTTTATAAAAGTGCTAGTGATATCGCGTACTATTTGAATAATTTCATCAAATTAGCAGGAACACAGGAGCGCAGTTTTACCTGCTTGAGTAAAGGGCCTGTGAGAATTCACTATGCGGAGTGAAAAACGTAGCTCTGAAATATTACGCTTTTGAATGGGTCCACGCGACTCTGATCTGAAGTTGCCTGGATGGGATGCACAGTGAGTTTCATCTGTTGTGAAGACGACCTCCTACAGGATTCTCCTGACCAACATGACAAAAATAAAGAGAACAAGAAACTGTTGAAAAAGGTAGGACACATCACCCATTCCCATAATTAACACACCATCTTTTCATTGATAGCGCAGAAAAGTGGGCACGGAAAATGGCACGTTTTTAATTTGACAATGTATTTTATGGGGCAGGGGGTCTATTCCTATTAGTCTAACTCTTTCATTCACACAATACAAGGTGGCCAACCATGCATTTTTTTTTGTGAATTAATATTTATCTCTTTTCAGTGGCGATTTTAGCATGTACATCTTGATGGGGCAAAGAAAAAAAAGTGGGGTACATGCCAGCAAAGCCACTACACAACACAACACCAAACAATACATTATTTGCACTATAAAGGCGACAAACAACAGCAGTCCCAACATCTTACCACTGCTACACCTGGCTATCAGTGGAGCCTTGCCTGGCAGCGAAACAGTTCATTCAGCCTCATTTACTACCTTAAAAAAAACATAGCTGATATGGCTGACTTGCTTTCATAAATGTGGTTTCTACTGACAATTGAGATGTACAAACTATGGCATAAGGGGACGACAAGCGGATAAGAGGCAATCCGTAATTTCGATTAAGACATTAATGAGCGAGCTAGGACGAATGTAGTCAATATAACTATTTGTTCAGCACTTTTGAAATGTACAGCGACAGAATTCCGAACATGGACCGTTCTTACAGTGTTCTCCCTGTACACCAAGCCAGAACCATAGGATAAATATAGGGGGCATATAAGCAGACAATGAAAGCTCTTACAAAATTTGATGATTTACTGTCTCGAAAACATTTTATAATGTAGGTTACATGTGCACGATCAAGTCAGAACAGTGGGCGAAATTAAGAGGGGAAAATAGACCAAATTATTAGGGTGAGGCACATGGGCAACAGCTTAATACACAACATACACTTAGTATTACTTTCTTAGCTACAGTAACATATCTCCCTGGCATATTACATAGTTTATGCAGCAACATACAATACATTTTTGGACTGAAATTGCTGTCCTGTGCTCACTTGAACAGGAAGTTGACACGGCGTTCCTTCGTGTCCAAATTTTGGCATTATACTTTGTCATCAAAGTCTGACATTTTCTGGACTTATGGTGTTTTCAAGACAACTGGGAACTTGTTTAGCCAGTTGGAGCTCCTTTTTGCCCAAGTTCCCAGTTGTCTTGAACTCATTGAAGTCAGATTTCCTAGTTCCAAGTTAACAGTTGTTTTGATCACGGCATAAATCATGATTGACAGCATGGCCAATGTTGAATGATTATAATATTAAGCTTGGAAAAGAGCCTTAAACCCTCAATTTGGACCATACACCCACTCCACTGAATAGGAGGCTAGGGATTACTTTGCCATGCTTGCAGTTAGCCACTGATGCCTTCCAAACCACTAATTGTTGAATTTGCGATTTCCAACTTGTCGTGTAATGTTTATGTCCAATGACCGATGAGCACCGATACGTTTTATCTCTAATTTCTTTTCATTTGACAAGGATTAATAAGGATTTGTGGGTAGATTGTTGACTTGATTCATGATGATGACTGCTAGCTAAGATTTTGAAAGTATGTTATTAACATCAGTCCAATCAAAGCTACTGATATAACGTGATTTGATGTCATTTTATCTGTGGCCAATGACCTTGAGCCTTCTTGGATGGGCACTTTAATGTAACTCTATGGCAGCACCCAAGGGGCTTGAATTTCTGAGCACTATCCTTCAATTTGGCAGAGATGTAGTGTCCCCATGAGTGACAGAACACTGAGCCAATCACGGCGCAACTAGAGAACATTAGCAACCCCTACCCTCCATATTTTCCGCTGGCTGCCCCACCATCACAGAAAGCACTGAGCTAGGCTGAAACACCTGCATTTTGGAGCTTCCTTACTCAACAAAGCAAAAATGGAGACTCAAAGTATTATTCTTTTTTTTTCTTTACATTGTTTGCAAACTGATCTGTAACACTTATTAATTAATGCCAAAATAACATGCAAAACAAGAAACCCTTGATTTTCGTCTGGTTTTTTTGCAAAAAAATGTGGGGCTCAAAACAAGTGGGGCTCTGCCAGTTCGAAATTGTGTTTAGATATATTTAACCGGTTGAGAGTTTGTCACCCTTGGTGAACATAACTCAGAGAAAATAGATATCACATGTGGCTTTACACAAGGTTCAATTTTGGGTCCGGTACTGTCCAGTTAATTACCAAAAGTGTGTGGACACCGGCTCATCGAATATCTCACTGCAAAATCATGTACATTAATATGGAGTTGGTCCCCCCTTTGCTGTTATAACAGCCTCCACTCTTCTGGGAAGGCTTTCCTTTAGATGTTGGAACATTGTTGCGGAGACTTGCTTCCATTCAGACACAAGATTATTAGTGAGGTCAGGCACTGATATTGGGCAATTACATCTGTCTCGCAGTCAGCGTTCCAAATCATCACTAAGGTGTTATGATGGGATTGAGGTCAGGGCTCAGAGCAGACCAGTCAAGTTCTTCCACACCGATATCGATAAACCATTTCTGTATGAACCTCGATTTGTGCACAGGGGCATTGTCATGCTGCAACAGGAAAGGGCCTTCCCCATACTGTTGCCACCAAGTTGGAAGCACAGAATTGTCTAGAATGTCATTGTATGTCATAGCATTAAGATTTCCCTTCACTGGAACCAAGGGGCCCGAACCATGAAAAACAGCCACAGATCATTATTCTGCTTCCACCAAACTTTACAGTTGGCACTATGCATTGGGGCAGGTAGCGTTCTTCTGCCATCCCCCAAACCCAGATTCGTCCGTCGGACTGCCAGATGGTGAAGCGCGATTCATCACTCCAGAGAACGCGTTTCCACTGCACCAGAGTCCAAAGTAGGCAATCTTTACACCACTCCAGCCGACACTTGGCATTGCGCATGGTGATTTTAGGCTTGTGTGTGGCTGCTCGGCCATGGAAACCCATTTCATAAAGCTCCTGACGAACAGTTCTTGTGCTGATGTTGCTTCCAGAAAAAGTTTGGAACTCGGTAGTGAGTGATGTAACCGAGCTATAGTACGCGCTTCAGCACTCAATGGCATCGTTCTGTGAGCTTGTATGACCTACCACTTTGTGGCTGAGTAGTTGTTGCTCCTAGACATTTCAACTTCACAATACCAGCACTTTGAGTTGATCGCGACAGCTCTAGCATGGCAGATATTTGAAGAACTGACTTGTTGGACAGGTTGCTATCCTATAACAGTGTCACGGTGAAAGTCACTGAGCTCTTCAGTAAGGCCATTCTACTGCCAATGTTTGTCTATGGAGATTGCATGTCGGAGTGCACACCTCCAAACTGGGAAATGGCTATTTGACTAAGGAGAGTGATGAAGTGCTGCATCAAATTACCTGGCCTCCACAATCACCTGACCTCAACCCAATTGAGATGGTTTGGGATGAGTTGGACAGCAGAGTAAAGGAAAAGCAGCTAACAAGTGCTCAGCATATGTGGGAACTCCTACAAGACTGTTGGAAAAGCATTCCTCATGAAGCTGGTTGAAAGAATGCCAAAGGGTGGCTACTTTGAAGAATCTCAAATATAAAATATATTTTGATTTGTGTAACACTTTTTCGGTTACTACATGATTCCATGTGTATTATTTCATAGTTTCGATGTATTCACTATTATTCTACAGTGTAGAAAATAGTGAAAATAAAGAAAAAACCTTGATAAAGAATTAATGAAAAACCTTTGAATGAATCGGTGTGTCCAAAATTTTGACTGGTACTGTATACTGTATTAGAGTGAGCCATTTCAAGAATCCAGTATTTAAATACATATGCCGTGTGTATGAACACGGTTATTAAAATAAAATTTGCATTAGTAGAAATATTAGAATAAATGATTTTAGGGATACAGTATTTAAATGCACAGTTTTTCAAACTTATGGGTGATTCACGATATACTGTACTGTTCTGTAAAAAACATTTGTTGAACATTTAAAGGTCAAATACACTGCATTTAAAACAGTCAATAATCTAATGAATATAGAGCTTTTAAAAATATACCTGAATATATGCCTTCCACAACCAAGACTTACTAATAATTAAATTATTTTTTATCAATATAGTTATACCTTCTTTTTTTGTTGTTGCAATAATCACTGATCTGGCTTTCAAGTCTGTCTATAAAAATTCCCTACTTTGTTACAAATTTAACCAGAACCATGCGTAATGCACATTCACTAATAATGTAGCAGGCATTACTGAGCATTCAGTTTCCAGAATGAATGTTAATTGGTACATCCATTTAAGTAGTGTCTGCTTTTGCTCTAAATTTGAGAAGTTGAAACTTAAACAGGGTATGGTTCGAAAGGTTAACTTCTCCTCTATTACAGTAAAATAATGTCTCAATGTGTTTCAGATTACATATGAACGATTCTGTTGGACCAAACCTCAAATGCAAATAGCGAGTTGAAACCATTTGTCAGCAAGGAAAAGGGATCTCTCATCTTTGTTGTTGTACGTGGTTGAGGGAGGGGCTTGGGAGAAAGAGGCGAAGCGAGAGGTTTCACTCATAAAATCTGTCCAAAATACACCCAATTTGTTTATGCGCTTATTTTGAACTGAACCTTGTCACCTGCCTTCCCACCTTTGGGACAACGACTTCCTTTGTTAGGGCAGAGACATGAGCATCTCGTCATTATATACAGATCTCTGGTGTAAGTGGGAAGGTGCACAGCACAGAGGAGCGACGGAGACGAGATATAATGAGAACAAGCTGCACACAGAACGTCGAGGTTAAAATGTTGATAAAGTATTATTTCTTCACATTATATGCGCACAAGGCAGTAGACAACGTGCAAATGTTAATTCCATCATGAAATGAGCGGGAAGACACGGTTTTCAAAAAGGAACTGCTGATGGAAGTAGTTTCCTATGACAGAGTTAGAAATGTATATCTGTTAGAAATGTAAATCTGTTAGAAATGTATCAAGAGAGGAGATCTAATAGGCTACTTTGAAGCAAGGTAAGACATGCCTCAGAAAACATTCAGGTTTCTAACAATTAAGTATATGTTTTCAATATACATACTGCCTCCAGCTCATTGCAAAGTGGTGTGTGACGAGTTGATGACGAGTTGATGAAGCCTGCCATCCGTTACCGTCTGATACTTCAAAACAACTGGGAACTTGGACATCTCTGACTTCCGACTTCAGTGCTTTCCAGACAACTAGGGGGAAAAAAAGAATGAGCTACGACTGAAAAATAGTTCTGAATGGTCATCCAACTCGGGAACTCTGGTCTCTTTCCAGAGCTCTGACTTTACAACCTGTAGATCACTGTCATGACCTCGTATTCTTCTGAGTTTTCCAGTTGTCTTTAAATTACGGCTAAGGCGCTGTCAGACATATTCTCGACTCAAAGGCTCTCTATCTGTATGCTGTAGGCGTGTGATAAACAGGATATATAAGGAATATACATACTGTACACACACGCCTATTTAATTACACTAGAATGATGCATATGAACCTATAGACCGATAAGCATGACCAGTCAAATGTATTTCAAACGACTGATATTTCCATCAATGAATTGGCCAAAAAGTATTATTTCACAATGGGATTTTTTTTCTCCATCTTCTACACAGACACACTGCTCTTACTACCACTCTAATTAATCAGAGACCGACGGCACTTATCCTAATCCTCAGAACAAATGGCCTTCATCAGGTGGGAATACATCAGAGCAGAGGAAGGAGAGAAATATTCAGGACACGGGGGAATTTGGGGGATTTACAGAGAGCCCGAGGGAGAGACCACAAGTAACCTACAGGGGCAGAGGGAGAGACCACTACTAACCTACAGGGGCAGAGGGAGAGACCACTACTAACCTACAGGGGGCAGAGGGAGAGACCACTACTAACCTACAGGGGGCAGAGGGAGTGACAACAATTAACCTACAGGGGGCAGAGGGAGAGACCACTACTAACCTACAGGGGGCAAAGGGAGAGACCACTACTAACCTACAGGGGGCAGAGGGAGAGACCACTACTAACCTACAGGGAGCAGAGGGAGAGACCACTACTAACCTAGAGGGGGCAGAGGGAGTGACAACAATGAACCTACAGGGGGCAGAGGGAGAGACCACTACTAACCTACAGGGGGCAGAGGGAGAGACCACTACTAACCTACAGGGGGCAGAGGGAGAGACCACTACTAACCTACAGGGGACAGAGGGAGAGACCACAACTAACTTACAGGGGCAGAGGGCCACAACTAACTTACAGAGGACAGAGGGAGAGACCACAACTAACTTACAGGGGACAGAGGGAGAGACCACAACTAACTTGCAGGGGACAGAAGTATCATAGATTTCAATATGCTCACTAAAAAGGCTATTTTGAGTTTGAGCAATGCAAAAACTGACAGCAGCTCTTTTCAGAATCTTAAATTGACCTTTTGGCACAGACAAGGGTCTTGTAGCGGAAGAAAGAAAACAGTGCTTGGAATACCTGTCATGACTCGTGACTCTGTAAAGCAGCGCAAGCCTCATGGCCCTGTTGACTTGCAGCATCTAGTCTACCCTACACTGTCTGGTGCGGCGCACACAGATGCCCCCATCAAAAGCTGCGAAGACTGTGCTTCCCAACATTCTCTTGTGTAACATGTGATCCTGAGGACACAAGGTAGATGACCTTTATTCTGTGACACAGGCTAACGAGACTGACATTGTAGCTGTTGACCGAGTCTTGGTAAAGGAAGATGTCCCAGACTCAATAGTCAGTCTTTAAGGCTGTAGTCTGCATAGAAAGGACAGAGTAACCTCATGTGGTTAGGTTGTAGCCATGCATAATGCACAGCATCCATCACAAGTTTTACTGGACCTTGAGGACGATGGCTTTGAATGTTTGTGGACTTGACTGAGACCATCTCTCCTACCACGTACGTCTGCTGTCCTCTATAACCCTGCCAAAATGTTCTAAGGAGGCCCAATCTGACTCCCAGGTCCTGGAATATCCCCCAAAATGCCTGAGTACTATTCAACACAGATATAGTCGTTAAGGTATGTGATTCTTGGTTATACTAACACCCTGAAACACGGTCCATTATGCACTCCGTTTGGACTAAAACAAGTGGTGTCAAAACCAGCTAGAGGCTCCAATCAACTTCAGTCCATCACCAGCCCACCTGCCACCGATTGGTTGTTCTGACCATCAAACCATATTCTGTTCAGCTGGCCTATGGCCAAACACACCATCAAGATCAGTGTTCAGACTGCGCTGCACCCCTGAATCTAAGAGGCTCTTAGTTCTCCAACTCAACATAGAAGATTCCAGTGCAGTGTATCAAGCTAAAGTTGACATCAACCAGGCCATTGGAAGGAGCAACATCACAACACCTGATAAGCCATAGATGACTCTTCAAATAAAGGAGCTCATTGTCGATAGGCAGAGAGCTTTCCAATCAGAGGACAACCGTGAGTACAAGGGACTGCTCCGAAGTGACATGTCTCATCCAATATGCTAAGAAAAGATACTATGAGGATGAAGTCTCTCATCTCAGGACCAAGGACAGTAAAAACTGGTTAAAGTCCAGTAAAAAGCTAATGTGAGCTGCAGAAGAGTGAGTGGGAGAGTTGACACAAAGACAGAAGAGGAGTGTGAAACCCTGAGTCTTCACTTGTCTTCTGTGTGGAAGGACGTCACATGCAACATCCCAAGCTCGGCGGTTGAAAACAGAATCTTGGAAAACTTCATTACTGAAACCTACAGTAATGGACAGGTCAAGATGCTTCTTTTCAAGGTGAGGAAACGAGCTGGTAAAGACTGCATCCCTGGCTGGATTCTCAAGAGATACAGGTACATTGAGGAGCTTGCCTCTGTTTTGATCGGCTTGTTCAATGCTTGCCTAGAAATTGGACATTTCCCCTCCTAGTGGAAAGACTCACTAGTCTGGGAAGTACCCAAGAAAGTCACAGTTCCCTTAGGACTATCGTTAGATCAGTGCCCTCAGGACTATAGTCGGATCAGTACCCTCAGGACTGTCGTTAGATCAGTTCCCTCAGGACTATCGTCAGATCAGTCCCTCAGGACTGTCGTTAGATCAGTTCCCTCAGGACTATCGTCAGATCAGTTCCCTCAGGACTGTCGTTAGATCAGTTCCCTCAGGACTATCGTCAGATCAGTTCCCTCAGGACTATCGTCAGATCAGTTCCCTCAGGACTATCATCAGATCAGTTCCCTCAGGACTATCGTCAGATCAGTTCCCTCAGGACTATCGTCAGATCAGTTCCCTCAGGGCTATCGTCAGATCAGTTCCCTCAGGGCTATCGTCAGATCAGTTCCCTCAGGACTATCACCAGATCAGTTCCCTCAGGACTATCGTCAGATCAGTTCCCTCAGGACTATCGTCAGATCAGTTCCCTCAGGACTATCATCAGATCAGTTCCCTCAGGACTATCGTCAGATCAGTTCCCTCAGGACTATCATCAGATCAGTTCCCTCAGGACTATCGTCAGATCAGTTCCCTCAGGACTATCATCAGATCAGTTCCCTCAGGACTATCGTCAGATCAGTTCCCTCAGGACTATCGTCAGATCAGTTCCCTCAGGGCTATCATCAGATCTCCTTTCTGAGCTGTGTTGGCAAGGTCTATAAAGGAATTCTGAAGGACCTACTACTACAGGAAACTGAGTCTGCAATTTGTAGTTTGCAGCATGGTTTCATGAAAAGCAGATGGACTGTGACAGCCTTGATGCCCGTGGCACAAAGCTGGCAGATTTCTGTCCACGCAAATTTGATGTCGACCCCACCTTCATTGATTTCACACAGGCCCTTGACACTATCTACAATGGACAATTTCTACACTCTCTAAGCAGACTAGGCACTCCGAAAGCACATCTGTCTCTCAATCCACAGCTATCTTTTAAAAGAGACGGAATTCACCCTAACCACAATGGTTCCAGGATTATTTTCAGCAAAATTGCAAACTGTTTTAGAGCCTGACAGGGTCTGGTAGTGCTCCAGTCCTCCCTTACCGAATAAGCGACAGAGGCCTTGGAAAGCATATCAGCTCCTGTAGAAATGTCACTATGGTTAGCATGAGTAACCTAATTTATGTTCCTCTAGCTCTGCCTTCTAGTGAGTTTATACAAACTGTCATATCCTACCATTCTGATTCTGATTGGAGACTGTCAGAAAACGTGGTTGTAACGTTAATACGTAATTTGGCTGTTATTACGTTGTTATTACGCTGTTATTACGTTGTTATTACGTTGGTTACCTGGAAACAGATGCCCAAGGGGCAGAATGGCCCACACTCATTGAATATGGCACTTTTAGGCCTCCCGGGTTGCGCAGTGGTCTAAGGCACTGCATCGCAGTGTTAACTGTGCCACCAGAGATTCTGGGTGGCACAATGTCGCAGCCGGCCGCGACCGGGAGGCCCATGTGGCGGTGCACAATTGGCCCAGCGTCATCCGGGTTAGGGAGGGTTTGGCCTGCAGGGATATCCTTGTCTTATTGCGCACTAGCGACTCCTGTGGCGGGCCGGGCGCAGTGCATGCTGACCACATCACAAGGTGTACAGTGTTTCCTCCGACACATTGGTGCGGCTGGCTTCCGGGATGGATGGGGATTGTGTCAAGAAGCAGTGCGGCTTGGTTGGGATGTGTTTCGGAGGACACGTGGCTCTCGACCTTCGCCTCTCCCGAGTCCGTACGGGAGTTGCAGCGATGAGACATGACTGTAACTACTACCAATTGGATACCACGAAATTGGGAAGAATAAAGGGGTAAATAATACATAAAAAGAACATGGCACTGTTAAATAATTAGTAAAACCTTTGTGAATGACCTCATTACTGAGCGCAAAGTTGATTGCATGTTTCTCACTGAAACATGGCAGTCTTCAGACTGTAGTGCCGCTCTTATTAAAGCTTTAGTCCGAGGGGTAGGCTTTTCATACACTATCAGAAAAGAGAAAAGGGTTGGGGGGGACATCTCTAAGGACATTTAATTTGGCGACATAGGGTCTTTTGAGCATCATGCTATACTGTTTAAATGTCAGCCCTCAGTGCTGGCCCTGTATAGGCCACCAAAGCTCTGCCCCACTGTCTTTACTGATCCTTCTGTACTAATGTCCATGAGAACTATGATAAAATCATTGTGTGTGCGATCTTTATATTCATGTTGACAAAGAGGCTGACTCCGAGGACATAGAATTTATGGATCTTTTGAGCTCTATGGACTTTATCCAACATGTTACTGGGCCCACCCATAACCGCGGCCATACTCTGGACCTGGTTATTACCAAGGGGAATTCTACTGGGCCCACCCATAACCGCGGCCATACTCTGGACCTGGTTATTACCAAGGGGCTTTCTACTAGGCTCACCCATAACCGCGGCCATACTCTGGACCTGGTTATTACCAAGGGGAATTCTATTGGACCTGGTTATTACCAAGGGGAATTCTACTAGGCCCACCCATAACCGCGGCCATCCTCTGGACCTGGTTATTACCAAGGGGAATTCTACTGGGCCCACCCATAACCGCGGCCATACTCTGGACCTGGTTATTACCAAGGGGAATTCTACTGGGCCCACCCATAACCACAGCCATACTCTGGACCTGGTTATTACCAAGGGGAATTCTACTGGGCCCACCCATAACCACAGCCATACTCTGGACCTGGTTATTACCAAGGGGAATTCTACTGGGCCCACCCATAACTACAGCCATACTCTGGACCTGGTTATTACCAAGGGGAATTCTATTGACATATCCTCTATTGGTGATGTAGCTTTATCTGATCACCACTCTGGTGATTTTACTACGTAGTTGCCCATATGTCAGGGTAATACTGAATACATTATTAAGAAACACTATCCTACCTCTGAAGTTGCTACAGAGTTTATTGAGTGTATGAACAATACTCCACCATTTATTCTGCCTTTCTCTTGTGATGACTTAGTTGAGAACTTTAATAGCAAATTAAGGGCAACCATTGATGCCATAGATCCAGTACGATTGAAAAAAGCCACATCCAAACAGAGAGCCCCTTGGGTGAGTGAGGAAACTAATCAATTAAAGATAAATTGCAGAAAGGCAGAGTGGAAGTGGAGAAAGTTTCAGGTACATTATGATATTCTAAGAGAGCATCTTGGCATACAGTGCATTCGGAAAGTATTCAGACCCCTTGACTTTTTCCACATTTTGTTACGTTACAGCCTTATTCTCAAATGCATTAAATATATTTTTTCCATCATCAATCTACACACAATACCCCATAATGAAAAAGCAAAAAATATAATTTTGTTGACATTTTTGCAAAAGAAACGCTGCAGAGATGGTTGTCCTTCTGGAAGGTTCTGCAATCTCCACAGAGGAACTATGGAGCTCTGTCAGAGTGACCATCGGGTTCTTGGTCACCTCCTGACCAAGGCCCTTCTCCCCCGATTGCTCAGTTTGTGCCTCGACACAATCCTGTCTCTGAGCTCCACGGATAATTCTTTCGACCCCATGGCTTGGTTTGTCAGCTGTGGGACCTTTCCAAATCATGTTCAATTAATTTAATTTACCACAGGTGAACTCCAGTTAAGTTGTAGAAACATCTCTACAATGATCAATGGAAACAGGATTCACCTGAGCTCAATTTCAAATCTCATAGCAAAGGGTCTGAAAAGTTATGTAAATAAGGTATTTCATGTTTTTATTGTTAATACATTTGCAAACATTTCTAAAAACCTGTTTTTGCTTTGTCATTATGGAATATTGTGTATAGATTGTTGAGGATAAGCTTTTATTTAATACATTTTAGAATAAGGTTGTAATGTAGCAAAATGTGTAAAAAGTCAAGGGGTCTGAATACTTTCCGGATGCATTGTATCTAAGAAGGCAAAATGCCAGACTGGCTCATTTCTAACTTGGTCACTAATAATCAGAATAATTTGAGAGTGCTCTTCTCGACCATGGATGGCCTGATAAATGCTCTAGTCTACGATACCACATAAGGCACTATGGAGTTATTTGCCCTGGAAAGTTACGTGCTCAGGAAACTGACATCACACCTTAAGCCTTTTACCGGCCTTCTCAATCCTATCCCCACTACCTTCTTGAAAATTGTTTTTAATTGCATATTTGAAGAAGTTCCATCTATTGTTAGTCACTCCCGTTACACGGGCACTTTCCCCACTGCCTTAGAAACCACTATTGTTAAACCCCTTCTGAAGAAAAGTTATCTAGATTCTTCAGTTTTTTAGCAATTTTCAACCTTCCATTCTTAAGCAAAATTCTGCGGAAATTGGTTTTCAAAAAGCAACATTATTTAAGTGCCAACAGTACTTTTAAATAATTCCAATCTGGTTTTCTTGCCCACCACAGCACAGAGACAGCCTTAGTTAAAGTGGTAAATTATCTTAGAGCCAACACAGATGCCAGACAGCTCTCTGTCCTTTTATCTTGGATTTAAGTGCTGCATTCGACACTGTTGACCATAATGTCCTGCTGGACAGACTGGAGAGATGGCTTGGCCTCTACAGTCCAGTTCTAAATTGGTTCAGGACCTATTTAACCGGTCTAAAGTTTTGTCACCCTTGGTGAACACAACTCAGAGAAAGTAGATATCACGTGGTGTTCCACAAGGATTTATTTTGGGTCCGATGCTATTCAGTTTACACTGTACAGTAGGAGTCGGATGAAGAAACCTGTGCCATTGCCGAAAGTGTTCAGTATCGTTGCCCCTTACCATTAAGCCCTATCTCCTCCCATAGATGTCTGCTATCATTCAACATTGCAGACGTGTTTTGTTCCCTGGTGAATGCTGTGTTATTTTTAGATATCTTTTTCAGACACTAGCCCCACCTCAACATGCACAGATGCAGGCATGAACACACTCCTTTCACTGCCAGTAGCTTACCAATTGTTTTTGGCTTTCTTTGGCTCAGTTGTTTTCTTGCCTGTCTACTGTCATAACATGGTTAAGCTGAGGTTGCCTGACTCAAATACCTGTCATGCATCAAACAAATGGGTGCAAAAATCTATTGGTTGTTGCTGATCCGAGTTACGACAATGTGAGAAGTGACAATAACCCACATGTTGATGTGTTTCCCGTTAGCTCTTGTTAACCACAAGTTCAGCACTGCAGAAAGAAAGGGTGAGAGACAGAATAATGGAAGGATAACTAACCCCTCCTCCCACCTCCACCTTGTGTGGAGTGCTTTGTGCTGAGTGGTTCTATAGAAGGCTGATGTTGTGTAATGCCACCAAACACCTGGACCTCATGGAGGGCACGTCTCTCCAAAGAGAGGGAAAACAACCGGTTGCACAATATCTGGACTAGGAGAAAAGGCGGGTGGATTTGATAGCTTACAGGGGGCCTTTTGAAGCATCGACGTGAAAGGATTTGCTACCCTGGAACATAGAATCAAGGAGTTGCCAACAGTGGCTAAAGTTTGAAGACAGTGGATAGAAAGGGGGAAAGATAAAAATCTGTGTTTCGGTGATCAACACATTAATTACTAGTGGATTGTGCCAATAATTGTGCCCATAAATGCATATTTTTTAAGTTGTGGGACGATAGCGTGGAATTTTAAGGTACAAAGACCTTGAATTATTTGAATTTTAAGGTCAATGATTCAAAGCACCTTTGAAGGGACAGTTCATCTACTGTTCATCAGTTCTTGTGCAATGGGTACCTAAAGTAGTCCATAGACCTTCAAGGGTTTTTCTTTATTTGACTATGTTCTACATTGTAGAATAATAGTGATGAAATCAAAACTATGAAATAACACATATTGAATCATGTAGTAACCAAAAATTAAAAAAAATAATTGAAATATATTTTTGATTTTTGATTCTTCAAAGTAGCCACCCTTTGCCTTGATGACAGCTTTGCACACTCTTGGCATATATTATGTTATATATATTATGTTATATATATTATGTTATATATATTATGTTATATATATTATGTTATATATATTATGTTATATATATTATGTTATATATATTATGTTATATATATTATGTTATATATATATATACAGTTGAAGTCGGAAGTTTACATACACCTTAGCCAAATACATTTAAACTCAGTTTTTCACAATTCCTGACATTTAATCTTAGTAAAAAGTCCCTGTTTTAGGTCAGTTAGGATCTCCACTTTATTTTAAGAAGGTGAAATGTCAGAATAGTAGAGAGAATGATTTATTTCAGCTTTTATTTCTTTCATCACATTTCCAGTGGGTTAGAAGTTTACATACACTCAATTAGTATTTGGTAGCATTGCCTTTAAATTGTTTCACTTGGGTCAACCTTTCAGGTGGCCTTCCACAAGCTTCTCACAATAAGTTGGGTGAATTTTGTCCCATTCCTCCTGACAGAGCTGGTGTAACCTAGTTAGGTTTGTAGGCCTCCTTGCTCGCACACGCTTTTTCAGTTCTGCCCACACATTTTCTATAGCATCGAGGGCAGGGATTTGTGGTGGCCAATCCAATACCTTGACTTTGTTGTCCTTAAGCCATTTTGCCACAGCTTTGGAAGTATGCTTGGGGTCATTGTCCATTTGGAAGACCCATTTGCGAACAAGCTTTAACTTCCTGATTGATGTCTTGAGATGTTGCTTCAATATATCCACATAATTTTTCTCCCTCATGATGTCATCTATTTTGTGAAGTGCACCAGTCCCTCCTCCAGCAAAGCTCCTCCACAACACAATGCGGCCATTTTTCCAAAAAGTACGATCTTTGTCCCCATGTGCAGTTGCAAACCGTAGTCTGTTTTTTTTATGGCAGTTTTGGAGCAGTGGCTTCTTTCTTGCTGAACGGCCTTTCAGGTTATGTCAATATAGGACCTATTTTACTGTGGATATAGATACTTTTGTACCTATTTCCTCCAGCATCTTCACAAAGTCCTTTGCTGTTGTTCTGGGATTGATTTGCACTTTTCGCACCAAAGTACGTTCCTCTCTAGGAGACAGAACACGTCTCATTTTCTGGAATTTTCCAAGCTGTTTAAAGGCACAGTCAACTTATTGTATGTAAACTTCTGACCCACTAGAATTATGATACAGTGAATTATAAGTGAAATAATCTGTCTGTAAACAATTGTTGGAAAATCTATCTATCTATCTATCTATCTATCTATCTATCTATCTATCTATCTATCTATCTATCTATCTATCTATCTATCTATCTATCTATCTATCTATCTATCTATCTATCTATCTATCTATCCTATCTATCTATCTATCTATCTATCTATCTATCTATCTATCTATCTATCTATCTATCTATCTATCTATCTATCTATCTATCTATCTATCTATCTATCTATCTATCTATCTATCTATCTATCTATCTATCTATCTTGTATTATAATTATATATATTTCTTTTTTACTTTGCTACAGCTTAGTATTTGATTTTGATGTAATATCTGGAACATTGAATAATGCTTTTCCCAAGCGGTAGCTAGACAGATCTGGTGAACTGACCTTTTAAAAAGCCATCCTCTCACCATCTAAAGACAGAAATCCATGTGTCTGACCCCTGCTATATGAATTCCAACCAAATTGACATTCTCTTGGCAGGGGGTTCCCCAGATTCTGTGATTACCTGATAAGGTATGTGGTGAAGTGAAAGTTACCCTACCTACCATCCTGTGCTGCATTCCTTGGCTATTAGGGAAACAGAGTGGTCTCTGTGCTGTGTCTCTGGGTCAGCGTCGTCTCCCTCTTGCCTGCCAGCACTGACCCGCCTAGGCCCCAAACAGACCCTGCTCTGTCCATTTCTCTCATGGAAAAGTGCCCACTTGTTTAAATGCCTGACTTGGGAATGAGTTTACATGAATGACCTGGGAATGAGTCTACATGCCTGACCTGGGAATGAGTTTACATGCCTGACCTGGGAATGAGTTTACATGAATGACCTGGTAATGAGTTTACATGCCTGACCTGGGAATGAGTTTACATGAATGACCTGGTAATGAGTTTACATGTATGACCTGGGAATGAGTTTACATGCCTGACCTGGGAATGAGTTTACATGCCTGACCTGGGAATGAGTTTACATGAATGACCCTGGTAATGAGTTTACATGTATGACTTGGGAATGAGTTTACATGCCTGACCTGGGAATGAGTTTACATGAATGACCTGGTAATGAGTTTACATGTATGACTTGGGAATGAGTTTACATGACTGACCTGGTAATGAGTTTACATGCCTGACCTGGGAATGAGTTTACATGACTGACCTGGGAATGAGTTTACATGCCTGACCTGGGAATGAGTTTACATGACTGACCTGGGAATGAGTTTACATGACTGACCTGGGAATGAGTTTACATGACTGACCTGGGAATGAGTTTACATGCCTGACCTGGGAATGAGTTTACATGTATGACCTGGGAATGAGTTTACATGCCTGACCTGGGAATGAGTTTACATGACTGACCTGGGAATGAGTTTACATGACTGACCTGGGAATGAGTTTACATACCTGCAAGTGAGGTACATCCTTCTTGTTTTATCTTGCATGCCTATACGCACACTGAGTCTTTCAGCTATGCTCAGTCATTTCCATATTAATTTCCTAGTGTAAGTATATCCAATAAAATACACATATCCCTATTTTATTATTCAACAGATTTATTTATAGTTTTTTTTCTCTCGTAAAAAAATTAAACCTACGATGTTGGATAAGATCCATTTAGCACTAACTGCACATATACCAGAGCAGTTGTGTAGCAAAATGTGTACCCACTCTGTGAGACAGAGAAAACAAGGCCATGGTTGCCATGTAACTCTTATCTTTGTTCGCTGCACACATCTCATGTCAGGCACATATAAATGTCAGATTGAGAATGGACACATTGTTATGCTTTCTCAGCTGTGTCTGTTGAATATAGTTTTGTGTCTGAATAGTGTCCACTGGGAGCAGTACATGTATTTGTATGGCCTCTGTACCTATCCCATGACAGTAGTAAATCAGACAGTGGACTTACAGAGTTGTTTACAATCCATCAGCACATGAGCGTAGGATAGCAGGAGAGGTAGCAAGCAAGGGGGTTGATTGACTTGGTTGGTTCCATGTGGGATGAGAATACGGTTATGGCTGTGTCTTGGTCAAGGTTATGGTTAGGGTTTAGGTGGTTAACTTGAATGTGTGAACAGCCTGTAGTTGTGGAAACTCTAGATCCTCTGTGATGATGGGATGAGACG
The DNA here is from genome assembly GCF_002021735.2 of Oncorhynchus kisutch. Lineage (NCBI taxonomy): Eukaryota > Metazoa > Chordata > Actinopteri > Salmoniformes > Salmonidae > Oncorhynchus > Oncorhynchus kisutch. The sequence goes on along the minus strand of NC_034175.2, from coordinate 71,099,854 downwards.
GAGAATCCATTCACTGGCTGGCGAGTGGACACACACTGCACATAGTCTATAAACTCAGAGAAAACAAGAGCTGTTAGCTTTGTAATCAGATACACCCACCCTTTTCTGAGTGTCCTCTCCTTCTCTCCCTTTGTCGACTCCCTGCCCGTCTTACATATGGAAAACTATCAATATCAAACCCATCCATTTAAGCTAGGGATTTCCACCGCTGTCACACTTCCACGTCCGCGGTGAAAACAGAGCTAGAGCAGTGTTTGTCAGACCATGAGACATCCCGAAAATTGGTCTTCTCCAAAAAATGATCTGTAGCGTCCAGAGTTTAGTGCCAAAAATAAGGGCAGAAATAAGAGCTAAATAAGAGCTAAATAAGAGCTAAATAAGAGCTAAATAAGAGCTAAATAAGAGCTAAATAAGAGCTAAATAAGAGCTAAATAAGAGCTAAATAAGAGCTAAATAAGAGCTAAATAAGAGCTAAATAAGAGCTAAATAAGAGCTAAATAAGAGCTAAATAAGAGCTAAATAAGAGCTAAATAAGAGCTAAATAAGAGCTAAATAAGGGCAGAAATAAGAGCTAAATAAGAGCTAAATAAGAGCTAAATAAGAGCTAAATAAGAGCTAAATAAGAGCTAAATACATGTAAAAATAAAGATAATAATGTTTCCTGATCTTTCTTTTATCTCTCAGATATAGGACTGACACGTCAGAACAAACTTCCTTTACATTGTTTTGGGGGGCGGGGGGGAGGACTATCTGTTGTTCCCTGTAGTGAATCTGTTATTCAATGTGTTTGTGTGGGTGCTATTCAGAAAATAATTGCTTTATACTTCAAGGGGGCTTAAATTTCAAAAGGACCTTCTTAAAACAATTCCATATGTTAACTTAGAACCCCCCCCAAGATAAATAAAAAATACAGAAATCTTCCACGTATGATGCAAAACGCAGCATCATATAATGCAAAACTATTTCTGTATTTTGAAACAAGCTAAACATTTTGGGACAATGTCAACAATGGACTTATGAAACAAATTCCAAAAGATAGTTTTTGGGTGGAGTTTATCTTTAAGGTGTTCCTTTAAGCATTATTCTGTTCGGGAGGCAGCACCAGCCTGTTCTATAATGTGTTATTGAATTTCAATCTCATACCAAACTTGAAAGAATACAGTTATACTAGACATTTGATATGCCCCCATCAAGCAATATGCCATGGCCCTCTCTGACTTTAGATTGCAGAGGAGGAAAAACTATGAAGTTAATGTTTCTTACAAGAAAGCAATGTTTAGACTTCATACACTCAATGTTAAGTGCTAGGAAGGGTGGCACAAAGGACTGCAAGAGTTAGGTTTCAGTGAGGGAAGGGCTGCGTGTATAGAGTTAGGTTTCTGTGAGGGAAGGTGTCCGTGAATAGCACCCAATTTACAGGAAATAGACGCCCACTGACAAGGACTTAAGAGTTGCTCTCTGTTAAGAATTTGACAGATTCTAGAGCGTATTAGTTCAGCTTCTGTTTTGTTGAATTTATACAAAATACACTTACTTAAAAAAAGACAACTCTCTGACTGTTTGAGTAAAGGAATGGTTTGGGGTCAAAAGATGTGTGAAGGAGATGGACGGATATTTCTTTCCGAAACAGACTTTCAAGACTTTACAGATTCAGTGATGCGGAAAAGTCACCCACAAAGACTCTGGCATGGACAGATAATGGGACACAAAGAGCGTTAATACAATCACTTAGAGTGGCTTTAAAGCAGTTGGCAAAGCTTTGAGGATGGAATGACAGTGGAAATGATGATAGATTAAAGCCCAGGATGAACTGTATTTCCCAGAGTCACAGTTGCCGCCCCTTTAAGGGAGGCCTGACTTAAACACCTCTATTCTGAAGCTTGTGGCATGAGAGGAACATAATGATCTATTTCCAAGCATCTACATTTCTTTGTGGGCCTGATGAATGTAGCCTTTATGCTGCCGTTTTGTTGACATTTCTCTGCTGCGGGGATTTTCTAGCGTTCTTTCTTAATACTTGGCAGAGCAACGTGGCGTTCGCCCTTGGCAACCAGAACTCCTTCAAAGTCCTCTCTACTGCATGTGTAGTGTCACAAAACTTATCACGGAGATGGACAAGGACCCAGGCTCTCCCAGGGTGCTTCACATTCTCCTAATCGCCTGTAGTGTGGCTTTTGATGATGTTTGCTACCAGACTGTGGCCACTCTCTTGTCTTGGTCTCTTTGGCTGCGCCGGGATGCCATTGAGCTCCGGATGTAATTAGTGCTACAGCGTAGCAAAGCTGGGCAGGGCCGCCTAGGTCGGCCAATCATGTTCTTATCATCGGGAGACTGTTTTTCTCCACGGAGGTAATAAATCCCCCTTTTTGACATGCTGCATTTGCTCTGAATACACACAAGAAGAAAAGCCACAGATTTCTCTCCATTTCACACCAAAGCTCGTAACAAGTCTAGGCAGATCATTGCAGCCAACTCGCCCTCATTATTTTTTTTAAGGTTTGCACACTTCCACATTCGGCAGCCGAGGAATTTGGAATTCCATAGGCATGGAATGCTGGGCATATACTGTACATGTATAATGACGATCATGGAATTCCATAGGTATGGAATGCTGGGAATATACTGCACATGTATAAAGACGATCATGGAATTCCATAGGTATGGAATGCTGGGAATATACTGTACATGTATAATGACGATCATGGAAATCCATAGGTATGGAATGCTGGGCATATACTGTACATGTATAATGACGATCATGGAATTCCATAGGTATGGAATGCTGGGAATATACTGCACATGTATAATGACGATCATGGAATTCCATAGGTATGGAATGCTGGGAATATACTGTACATGTATAATGACGATCATGGAATTCCATAGGTATGGAATGCTGGGCATATACTGTACATGTATAATGACGATCATGGAATTCCATAGGTATGGAATGCTGGGAATATACTGTACATGTATAATGACGATCATGGAAATCCATAGGTATGGAATGCTGGGAATATACTGTACATGTATAATGACGATCATGGAAATCCATAGGTATGGAATGCTGGGAATATACTGCACATGTATAATGACGATCATGGAATTCCATAGGTATGGAATGCTGGGAATATACTGTACATGTATAATGACGATCATGGAATTCCATAGGTATGGAATGCTGGGAATATACTGCACATGTATAATGACGATCATGGAATTCCATAGGTATGGAATGCTGGGAATATACTGCACATGTATAAAGACGATCATGGAATTCCATAGGTATGGAATGCTGGGCATATACTGTACATGTATAATGACGATCATGGAATTCCATAGGTATGGAATGCTGGGAATATACTGTACATGTATAATGACGATCATGGAAATCCATAGGTATGGAATGCTGGGAATATACTGCACATGTATAATGACGATCATGGAATTCCATAGGTATGGAATGCTGGGAATATACTGTACATGTATAATGACGATCATGGAATTCCATAGGTATGGAATGCTGGGAATATACTGCACATGTATAATGACGATCATGGAATTCCATAGGTATGGAATGCTGGGCATATACTGTACATGTATAATGACGATCATGGAATTCCATAGGTATGGAATGCTGGGAATATACTGCACATGTATAATGACGATCATGGAATTCCATAGGTATGGAATGCTGGGCATATACTGTACATGTATAATGACGATCATGGAATTCCATAGGTATGGAATGCTGGGCATATACTGTACATGTATAATGACGATCATGGAATTCCATAGGTATGGAATGCTGGGCATATACTGCACATGTATAATGACGATCATGGAATTCCATAGGTATGGAATGCTGGGAATATACTGCACATGTATAATGACGATCATGGAATTTAGCCCCTGTGTGTTTGTCCAGTAGAAATACAGCCCGTGTGCAGCCACGGTAAATGTCTGTAGGAAATGAAAGTGTTTCATGTGGTTGGGTTTGTTTGTGTCACACAGTTAGCTGAATAAAGGACTCAGTGAGTAGGGTGGTATAAGTAAAGTCCTTAAATATATAGACCTCCAAGTGTCTGATTTCTTAGTTTCCCGATCTTAGCTTTGTATCTATTTTATTTTCATTGAGGCATTACGAAGGAATAGGACTTCCATGTTTATATATATACATATATATATATATATATATATATATATATATATATATATATATATATATATATATATATATATATATATATATATCTACCATAACAGTTGTTGGAGAAAATGTAATTATGTCGTGGCTTCATTATAGAATCCATGACATCATTATTTATAGTCAGGGGAGAGTAGAAACCCAACACTCTACTGTAATTACTGCACATGTGTCATGTTGTCTTCACTGATCACCAGTTTATAGAGTGAGCCTGTCATGATGCCTCTCCCTATGTAACTGTGGATGGGATTCCTAATCAAATCACACCATGGATCCCCGGGAATACTTCACATACAGTATGCTGCATACACAAAGCTTAATTTACAGACAGTACATTTAATCACAGGTTTAGTCTGGCACACAATGGAAAGCTTTTTTGATTATGAAGCTAATCTGGTCATTGTAGGACCTCTGAAAAGAGTGAGGCCGCTGCTATGTGTGTATCTTCTCTGGGGTTGTGTCTCACTGACATGGACTTTGCATATCCTAAACTCCCTTGAGACAAATCATTATGCTGTTATTGACAGCCCCAGGGTTGCATAGTGGCTGTTATGGACAGCCCCAGGGTTGCATAGTGGCTGTTATGGACAGCCCCAGGGTTGCATAGTGGCTGTTATGGACAGCCTAAGAGTTGCATAGTGGCTGTTATGGACAGCCCCAGGGTTGCACAGTGGCTGTTATGGACAGCCCCAGGGTTGCATAGTGGCTGTTATGGACAGCCCCAGGGTTGCATAGTGGCTGTTATGGACAGCCTAAGAGTTGCATAGTGGCTGTTATGGACAGCCCCAGGGTTGCACAGTGGCTGTTATGGACAGCCCAAGGGTTGCATAGTGGCTGTTATGGACAGCCCAAGGGTTGCATAGTGGCTGTTATGGACAGCCCCAGGGTTGCATAGTGGCTGTTATGGACAGCCCAATGGTTGCATAGTGGCTGTTATGGACAGCCCCAGGGTTGCATAGTGGCTGTTATGGACAGCCCAATGGTTGCATAGTGGCTGTTATGGACAGCCTAAGGGTTGCATAGTGGCTGTTATGGACAGCCCCAGGGTTGCATAGTGGCTGTTATGGACAGCCCAAGGGTTGCAATAGTGGCTGTTATGGACAGCCCCAGGGTTGCATAGTGGCTGTTATGGACAGCCTAAGAGTTGCATAGTGGCTGTTATGGACAGCCCCAGGGTTGCATAGTGGCTGTTATGGACAGCCCAACGGTTGCATAGTGGCTGTTATGGACAGCCCCAGGGTTGCATAGTGGCTGTTATGGACAGCCTAAGAGTTGCATAGTGGCTGTTATGGACAGCCTAAGAGTTGCATAGTGGCTGTTATGGACAGCCCCAGGGTTGCATAGTGGCTGTTATGGACAGCCCAAGGGTTGCATAGTGGCTGTAATGGACAGCCCAAGGGTTGCATAGTGGCTGTTATGGACAGCCCAAGGGTTGCAATAGTGGCTGTTATGGACAGCCCAATGGTTGCATAGTGGCTGTTATGGACAGCCCAATGGTTGCAATAGTGGCTGTTATGGACAGCCCCAGGGTTGCATAGTGGCTGTTATGGACAGCCTAAGGGTTGCATAGTGGCTGTTATGGACATATTTTGACTTTTTGTCCACAAAATTTCAAGGCTGTGTTCTTTTCAATGTGTTTTGTTGCCCTGAGCTATGATCTGAAACTGGCTAGGGAAAACCAGACTAGGTGCTGTGGCTCGTTGGCCGCCCCTATAGGGTCTGAAACTTTTCTTTAGCATTGACAACACTGCAGAAAATAGGGGGCGGTTTCCTGGAGACAGATAAAGCCTAGTCCTGGACCAAACAGCTATTTCAATAGAGATTCCCCTTTGAACATGCTTTTTAGTCCAAGACTAGGTTTAATCTGTGTCCAGGAAACCACCCCTAGTTTTTTCTAGCAATGCTGGTGCATTTACACTGAACAAAAATATAAACCCCACATGTAAAGTGTTGGTCCAATGTTTCATGAGCTGAAATAAAAGATCCCAAAAGATTTCCAAACTCTCAAAAAAAGCTTATTTCTCAACATTTTTTTGTGCCCAAATTTGTTTACATCCCTGTTAGTGAGCATTTCTCCTTTGCCAAGATATTCCATCCACCTGACATCCACCTGACATCAAGAAGCTGATTAAACAGCATGATCATTACACAGGTGCACCTTGTGCTGGGAACAATAAAAGGCCACTCTAAAATGTGAAGTTTTGTTACACAACACAATGTCACAGATGTCTCAAGTTTTGAGGGAGCTTGCAATTGGCATGCTGACTCTTGGAAGGTCCACCAGACCTGTTTCAAGGGAATGTAATGTTAATTTCTCTACCATAAGCCGCCTCCAAAGTTGATAGAGAATTTTGCAGGACATCCAACCGCAGACCCCGTGTATGGTGTTGTGTGGGTGAGCGGTTTGCTCACGTCAACGTTGTGAACAGAGTGGTGGGGTTATGGAATGGGAAGGCATAAGCTACAGACAACGAACACCATTGCATTTTATCGATGTCATTTTGAATGCACAGATATACCGTAACGAGATCCCGAGGCCCATTGTCATGCCATTCATCCGTTGCCATCACCTCATGTTTCAGCATGATAATGCACAGCCCCATGTCGCAAGGATCTGTACACAATTCCTGGAAGTTGAAAATGTCCCAGTTCTTCTAATAGCCTGATCAACTCTATGCGAAGGAGATATGTCACACTGCATGAGGCCAATTGTGGTCACACCAGATACTGACTGGTTTTCTGATCGACGCCCCTACTTTTTTTGCGACCAGCAGATGCATATCTGTATTCCTAGTCATGTGATATTCATAGAACCTAATACTGTACATTAATTTAAATTGACAGATTTCCTTACATGAACTGTGACTGTAATTGTTGCGTTAATATTTTTGTTCAGTTTAGCGTTACTTTCACTAGCGTTGCTTTCAGTTGTATTGGGTTTGTACAAAAACAGTCCGTGGGAAGCAGGGCAGTTAAATGCAATTCCATTACACCTTACTGTGCCGGTGGGCAGGATGGTTGGTCATTATGACGGGGGAGATTTGAGACAAAATATTTAAAAGGACCGTATTATTTAACATACTTTCCACATGTGTGTCTCCGTTTGCCTTCTGTCAAAATAAAAGTTCCCTCCATGTTATTCATTTTTTTGTCCACATACAGTATTGAGACTTTTAGGTAAGTAGAGATGAAGTGGGTCTACCACAGACCCTCGTTTGGTAAAGTCTGTTTCAATAATATGATTTTAAATCCCCCACCGTCATAATGACCCACCGTCCTGCCCACTGGCACAGTAAGTTGATAAGGAATTCATATTTAACCTTTTGTGCAAGCCTATTGCAAGCAACGCTAGCGTATGTAAATGCACCCTCTTTCCTAAAAGCACCTATGCAGTCATCTGCATCACCAGCACTCAAGCAAATGAAGATAGCACAGATGGAGGCTTGTTTCCCTGCACTTACTCAGCAACTGGACAAAAATGTGAGTTTCCATGACAGTTTTATCTTCTTGAGACATATGACTGATGCTGTGATTATTTGATGTCTGGCGTTAGGTTATTATTTGAAGTCTGGCGATATACTGACGTTATGACTGAAGAGGAGCAGGCATGAAAGTAAGTGAAGAAGGCAAAAATAAACAGACAATTGACATTCCACGGCCTCTGTCAAGCTGGGACCTCACATCTAGACAAAACAAGTCTGTTGTTGCTCCTGTTGTCCTCCAGGAACCTGCTGTCTGATTCATCTCTATCTTAGTCTTCACATCACTGTCACAAAGTTATCATAAGGAGCTCGACAACAAAAGGTTTCTGGATTGAGGCATACACACCTAGCTGTGTTACAGCCTGGATTCGAAGCAGGATGTCTGTAGTGACGCCTCTAGCACTGAGATGCACTGCCTTAGACCGCTGTGCCACTCGGGAGCCCCATGCTTGTGGTATGACAGCCTGTGGTCTCTGGTCTGTGGTCCATGGCATGGGCAGTCTGTGGTCTCTGGTCCGTGGTCTGTGATCCGTGGCATGGACAATGTGTGTCTTGTGTGACCCCACCACACCAGAGCTGAATTACCACTAATACCTTTAATGGCCAAATGACCAAAAGCAGTGCACTAAATAGGGAACATTTGGGCTTTTTTGACGCAGACCATGTGATTGGTGGACACCTTGCTTAATTTCCTCATAATTTCCTCATGGGAGTCATCTAGAGTTAAACTAGACCATTCTACTGACTAACAATAGTCATTTTTTGATGTTCCAGACATATTGCTTACTATATTTCTGCTGCAAAATCTAGAGAGCACGAGAACCAGTATTCATTGAAAATAAAGGTATTTAAAACATATTGGCTTACTACTTAAAAATAAGATGGCGAGTTTTTGGCGCAGGTAAAGCTGACTAGTGTTTGCTAACACTACCTACCTTGGTGCAGGTACAGCCGACTAGCGTTCGCTACCTAGCATAAGACACCGCCATTTGGACGAGATCTCCATTGCCCTTGAAACCAACCTTTCCCTTCTCTCGACGTGTCCTTATGTTGTAGTCCCCAATATCCCTGTGTTTTGTCCCATGTTAATCCCAACAGGAGGGCTGCCATATCAAATCCTTACCAGAGGTCACACGCGCCCATACTGCATTTGCCTCTGTGATACGCTGCAAAGCATAACATATTTAAGCAATAAGGCACGAGGGGTTTGGGATATATGGCCTATATACCACGTCTAAGGGCTGTTCTTATGTATGACGCAACGCAGAGTGCCTGGACACAGACCTTAGCTGTGGTATATTGGCCATATATCACAAACCCCAAGGTGCCTTATTGTTATTATAAACTGATTACCAACGATCACCAATGTATTGCTGCATTAACATGGATGACGGATAGCACATTTGGAGTGTATTGACTTAATGCATGACCACATGTCAATCTGCCCTGTAACTCTCGTTGGTTTCTTGGAAAGCATCCAGGAGATGTCGCAATTCACAGTCCGCCCTTATGAGGGGGCGTGGTGCGACCTCGGTGAGAAGGTCCCCAAGGACCCAGTGAGGGGTGTGGTGCTGTGTTTACAGTTATTTCCATCTCACTCTCTCTCTCTCTCACACACACACACACACACACACACACACACACACACACACACACACACACACACACACACACACACACACACACACACACACACACACACACACACACACACTGTTGTTCTGGACAGGCTCTTTCTGCTGGTCACAGTGTTTCCTGTGCTGAGCCTGTTGATGCAAAGTGTTTTTTTAAATCTCCCTCCATGATGGTGTTGGAGAACACTCACCATCCAATCTGCTTCCTCTGCTGACCTGGCTGCTACTAGGGAACTCACCATCCAATCTGCTTCCTCTGCTGACCTGGCCGCTGCTAGGGAACTCACCATCCAATCTGCTTCCTCTGCTGTCCTGGCGGCTGCTAGGGAACACACCATCCAATCAGCTTCCTCTGCTGACCTGGCCGCTGCTAGGGAACACACCATCCAATCTGCTTCCTCTGCTGACCTGGCTGCTACTAGGGAACTCACCATCCAATCTGCTTCCTCTGCTGACCTGGCCGCTGCTAGGGAACTCACCATCCAATCTGCTTCCTCTGCTGTCCTGGCGGCTGCTAGGGAACACACCATCCAATCAGCTTCCTCTACTGACCTGGCCGCTGCTAGGGAACACACCATCCAATCTGCTTCCTCTGCTGACCTGGCCGCTGCTAGGGAACACACCATCCAATCAGCTTCCAATATTGACTTGGCCGCTGCTAGGGAACACACCATCCAATCAGCTTCCAATACTGACTTGGCTGCTACTTGGAAACACACCATCCAATCAGCTTCCAATATTGACTTGGCCGCTGCTAGGGAACACACCATCCAATCAGCTTCCAATACTGACTTGGCTGCTACTTGGAAACACACCATCCAATCAGCTTCCAATATTGACTTGGCCGCTGCTAGGGAACACGCCATCCAACCTGCTTCCTCTGCTGACCTGGCCGCTGCTAGGGAACACACCATCCAATCTGCTTCCTCTGCTGTCCTGGCCGCTGCTAGGGAACACACCATCCAATCAGCTTCCTCTGCTGACCTGGCTGCTGCTAGGGAACCCACCATCCAATCGCTTCCAATACTGACTTGGCTGCTACTAGGAACACACGATCCAATCAGCTTCCAATACTGACTTGGCTGCTACTAGGGAACACACTATCCAATCAGCTTCCAATACTGACTTGGCTGCTACTAGGGAACACACCATCCAATCAGCTTCCTCTGCTGTCCTGGCTGCTGCTAGGGAACACACCATTCAATCTGCTTCCTCTGCTGTCCTGGCCGCTGCTAGGGAACACACCATCCAATCTGCTTCCTCTGCTGACCTGGCTGCTGCTAGGAAACACACCATCCAATCAGCTTCCAATATTGACTTGGCTGATGCTAGGGAACACACCATCCAATCTGCTTTCTCTGCTGTCCTGGCTGCTGCTAGGGAACACACCATCCAATCAGCTTCCTCTGCTGACTTGGCTGCTACTAGGGAACACACCATCCAATCTGCTTCCTCTGCTGTCCTGGCTGCTGCTAGGGAACACACCGTCCAATCAGCTTCCAATACTGACTTGGCTGCTACTAGGGAACACACCATCCAATCAGCTTCCAATACTGACTTGGCTGCTACTAGGGAACACACCATCCAATCAGCTTCCAATACTGACTTGGCTGCTACTAGGGAACACACCATCCAATCAGCTTGCAATACTGTCCTGGCTGCTACTAGGGAACACATTGTTCTGGGTGTCTTTATATATACCCACTTTCATGAGCACTCACATATTTTGCATTGCTTTCATTTCATACGCAAACTGAGTTGAACACCGTATCAACACCACCCTTGCTACTTTCCTTACATAGTATAATCTCTCCTTATCTGAAAAACACTCTTCTATGTAATATCTATTGTTGTGTTAGACCAGAGGTGTATAAAGATATGGGCGTCCATGACGTTACAGTAAGGCTGATGATGATAAGAGGTGTTTGAAAGACAATACAGGATTGTGTTGGGACAAAATATCCCACATATCTGCCTTAGGGTATCATTAAGAGAGGCATGTGCCCTACAGCTTTAACATTGTAGATAGATTCTGGGACTTAATATTAATATTTGTGTCATTCTCAAAACTTTTGGCTACGACAGTATACTGTACATATATATATATATACAGTATACTGTCGTGACACAAATATTAATTTTCACAAAGTCTGCTGTCTCAGTGGCTTTAGATATTTTTGTCAGATGTTACTATGGAATACTGAAGTATAATTACAAGCATTTCATAAGAGTCAATGGCTTTTATTGACAATTACATGATGTTGATGCAAAGAGTCAATATGTGCAGTGTTGACCCTTCTTTTTCAAGACCTCTGCAATCCGCCCTGGCATGCTGTCAATTCAATTCTGGGCCACATCCTGACTGATGGCAGCCCATTCTTGCATAATCAATACTTGGAGTTTGTCAGAATTTGTGGGTTTTTGTTTAGAGGCGGGTGGAAACTGCTCCTGGATGGTTGGGAGAAGTCTGTTAACTGTCAGCCTTGTCATGTTATCATCATCAGTCTGTTAACTGTCAGCCTGGTCATGTTATCATCATCAGTCTGTTAACTGTCAGCCTTGTCATGTCATCATCATCAGTCTGTTAACTGTCAGCCTTGTTATGTTATCATCATCAGTCTCAGTCTGTTAACTGTCAGCCTTGTCATGTCATCATCAGTCTGTTAACTGTCAGCCTGGTCATGTTATCATCATCAGTCTGTTAACTGTCAGCCTTGTCATGTCATCATCATCAGTCTATTAACTGTCAGCCTTGTTATGTTATCATCATCAGTCTGTTAACTGTCAGCCTTGTTATGGTATCATCATCAGTCTCAGTCTGTTAACTGTCAGCGTTGTCATGTCATCATCAGTCTGTTAACTGTCAGCCTTGTTATGTTATCATCATCAGTCTGTTAACTGTCAGCCTTGTCATGTCATCATCATCGGTCTGTTAACTGTCAGCCTTGTTATGTTATCATCATCAGTCTCAGTCTGTTAACTGTCAGCCTTGTCATGTTATCATCATCAGTCTGTTAACTGTCAGCCTTGTCATGTTATCATCATCAGTCTGTTAACTGTCAGCCTTGTCATGTCATCATCAGTCTGTTAACTGTCAGCCTTGTCAGGTCATCATCATCAGTCTGTTAACTGTCAGCCTTGTCATGTCATCATCATCAGTCTGTTAACGCCTTGTTATCATCATCTGGTGATAATCAACTGATGAGGGGGACAAGTGTCCCTGAAAACAGTGCTAGTTCTGTAACAGCACTATGATAGGGCCATTGACCTGTAATGTGTAGGAGAATCCAGTAGAGGGTATTGAAAGTATAATGTCAACAACATAGAAAAACTGTTTTCCTTCAGTTTGTAGGATACAGACATGGTGGTCCAATCTACTACATGTTGGGTGAGTGTGAAGCTGAGCCCCTACAGCTGTGTGTGTGTGTGTGTGTGTGTGTGTGTGTGTGTGTGTGTGTGTGTGTGTGTGTGTGTGTGTGTGTGTGTGTGTGTGTGTGTGTGTGTGTGTGTGTGTGTGTGTGTGTGTGTGTGTGTGTGTGTGTGTTTGTCTGCTCACAGCTTTCTTACAACCATCTTTATAATGTTACAATACAAGTAATCTCTATAATGTAACATAATAAGTCCTCTCTATAATGTAACGTAATAAGTCCTCTCTATAATTTAACATAATAAGTCCTCTCTATAATGTAGCTTAATAAGTCCTCTCTATAATTTAACATAATAAGTCCTCTCTATAATGTAGCTTAATAAGTCCTCTCTATAATTTAACATAATAAGTCCTCTCTATAATGTTACGTAATAAGTCCTCTCTATAATGTAGCTTAATAAGTCCTCTCTATAATTTAACATAATAAGTCCTCTCTATAATGTAACGTAATAAGTCCTCTCTATAATGTAACATAATAAGTCCTCTCTATAATGTAACATAATAAGTCCTCTCTATAATTTAACATAATAAGTCCTCTCTATAATTTAACATAATAAGTCTTCTCTATAATGTAACGTAATAAGTCCTCTCTATAATGTAACATAATAAGTCCTCTCTATAATGTAACATAATAAGTCCTCTCTATAATGTAACGTAATAAGTCCTCTCTATAATGTAACATAATAAGTCCTCTCTATAATGTAACATAATAAGTCCTCTCCATAATGTAACCTAATAAGTCATCTCCATAATGTAACATAAGTCCTCCATGAAGTTGATGCAAAGTCAATATGTGCAGTGTTGACCCTTCTTTTTCAAGACTTCTGCAATCCGCCATGGCATGCTGTCAATTAACTTCTGGGCCACATCTTGACTGATGGCAGCCCATTCTTGTATAAATCAATGCTTGGAGTTTGTCAGAATTTGTGAGATTTTGTTTACCCACCCGCCTCTTGAGGATTGACCACAAGTTCTCAATGGGATTAAGGTCTGGGGAGTTTCCTGGGCATGGACCCAAAATATCAATGTTTTGTTCCCCGAGCTACTTTGTTATCACTTTTGCCTTATGGCAAGGTGCTCCATCATGCTGGAAAAGGCATTGTTTGTCACCAAACTGTTCCTGGATGGTTGGGAGAAGTTACTCTCGGAGGATGTGTTGGTACCATTCTTTATTCATGGCTGTGTTCTTAGGCAAAATTGTGAGTGAGCCCACTCCCTTGGCTGAGAAGCAACCCCACACATGAATGTTCTCAGGATGCTTTACTGTTGGCATGACACAGAACTGATGGAAGCGCTCACCTTGTCTTCTCCGGACAAGCTTTTTTCCAGATGCCCCAAACAATCGGAAAGGGGATTCATCAGAGAAAATGACTTTACCCCAGTCCTCAGCAGTCCAATCCCTGTACCTTTTGCAGAACATCAGTCTGTCCCTGATGTTTTTCCTGGAGAGAAGTGGCTTCTTTGCTGCCCTTCTTGACACCAGGCCATCCTCCAAAAGTATTTGCCTCACTGTGTGTGCAGATGCACTCACACCTGCCTGCTGCCATTCCTGAGCAAGCTCATTCCTGGTGGTGCCCTGATCCCGCAGCTGAATCAACTTTAGGAGACGGTCCTGGCGCTTGCTGGACTTTCTTGGGCACCCTGAAGCCTTCATCACAACAATTTAACCACTCTTCTTGAAGTTCTTGATGATCCGATAAATGGTTGATTTAGGTGCAAACTTACTGGCAACAATATCCTTGCCTGTGAAGCCCTTTTTGTGCAAACCAATGATGACGGCACTTGTTTCCTTGCAGCTAGCCATGGTAATTGCTGAGGCTGGTAACTCTAATGAACGTATCCTCTGCAGCAGAGGTAACTCTGGGTCTTCCTTTCCTGTGGCGGTCCTCATGAGTGCCAGTTTCATAAGGGCGCTTGATAGTTTTTGCGACTGCACTTGAAGAAACATTCAAAGTTCTTGACATTTCCAGGATTGACTAAAGTAAGGATGGACTGTTGTTTCTCTTTGCTTATTGGATATGTACTTGCCATGATGTGGACTTGGTCTTTTACCAAATAGGGTTATCTTCTGTATACCACCCCTACCTTGTCACAACACAACCTGATTGGCTCAAACGTTTTAAGAAGGAAAGAATTCCACAAATTAACTTTTAACGAGGCACAGCTTTTAATTGAAATGTTCCAGGTGACGACCTTAAGAAGCTGGTTGAGAGAAAGTGTGCAACGCTGTCATCAAGGCTACTTTGAATAATCTGACATTTTAAATAAACTAAGCAAAAAAAGAAATGTCCTCTCACTGTCAACTGCATTTATTTTCAGCAAACTTAACATGTGTAAATATTTCTATGAACATAACAAGATTCAACAACTGAGACATACACTGAACAAGTTTCACAGACATGTGACTAACAGAAATGGAATAATGTGTCCCTGAACAAAGGGGGAGGGGTCAAAATCAAAAGTAACAGTCAGTATCTGGTGTGGCCACCAGCTGCATTAAGTACTGCAGTACATCTCCTCCTCATGGACTGCACCAGCTTTGCCAGTTATTGCTGTGAGATGTTACCCCACTCTTCCACCAAGGCACCTGCAAGTTCCCAGATATTTCTGGGGGGAATGGCCCAAGCCCTCACCCTCCGATCCAATAGGTCCCAGACGTGCTCAATGGGATTGAGATGTGGGCTCTTCGCTGACCATGGAAAACACTGTCTTGCAGGAAATCACCCACAGAATGAGCAGTATAGCTGGTGGCATTGTCGTGCTGGAGGGTCATGTCAGGATAAGCCTGCAGGAAGGGTACCACATGAGGGAGGAGGATGTCTTCCCTGTATCACACAGTATTTAGATTGCCTGCAATGACAACACTGCCCTAGATCATGACGGACCCTCATCCTCCAAAGTACAGGCCTCAGTGTAACGCTCATTCCTTCAATGATAAACGAGAATCCAACCATCACACCTGGTGAGACAAACCCACAACTTGTCCAGCAATGGTGGGTTTGTGCCCATATGTGACGTTGTTGTCCGTGATGTCTGGTGAGGACCTGCTTTACAACAGGCCTCCAAGCCCTCAGCCAGTCTCTCTCAGCCGAATGCGGACAGTCTGAGCACTGATGGAGGGATTGTGCGTTCCTGGTGTCACTCGGGCAGTTGTTGTTGCTATCCTGTACCTGTCCCGCAGGTGTGATGTTCGGATGTACTGATCCTGTGCAGGTGCTGTTACACATGGTCTGCCACTGCGAGGATGATCAGCTGTCCGTCTTGTCTCCCTGTAGCGCTGTCTTAGGCGTCCCACTGAACGGACATTGCAATTTATTAACCTGACCACATCTGCAGTCATGCCTCCTTGCAGCATGCCTAAGGCACGTTCATGCAGATAATCAGGGACCCTGGGCATCTTTGTTTTGGTGTGTTTTAGAGTCAGTAAAAAAGCCTATTTAGTGTCCTAAGTTTTCATAACTGTGACCTTAACCTCTCTGGTACAAGTGGGACGGTAGCGTCCCACCTTGACAACAGCCAGTGCAATTGCAGGGTGCCAAATTCAAAACAACAGAAATCACATAATTACATTCCTTAAACATACAAGTATTATACACCATTTTAAAGATACACTTCTTGTAAATCCAACCACAGTGTCTGATTTCAAAAAGGCTTTACTGCGAAAACACACCATGCGATTATGTTAGGTCAGCGCCTCGTCACAGAAAACGATACAGCCATTTTCCAGCCAAGGAGACTGCTCACAAAAGTCAGAAATAACGATTAAATGAATCACTAATCTTTGATGATCTTCATCAGATGGCACTCATAGGACTTCATGTTACACAATACATGTATATTTGTTTGATAAAGTTCATATTTATATAAAAAAATCTCAGTTTACATTGGCACGTTATGTTCAGAAATGCATTGTCTCAAACAAACATCCGGCGAAAGTGCAGAGAGCCACTTCAAATTACAGAAATACTCATCATAAAAATGAATCTAAGATACAAGTGTTTAACATACATTTAAAGATAAACTTCTCCTTAATGCAACCGCTGTGTCAAATTTCAAAAAGGCTTTATGGCGAAAGCACACTTTGCAATTATGTTAGGTCAGTGCCTAGACACAGAAAACCATACAGCCATTTTCCTACCAAGGAGAGGTGTCACAAAAGTCAGAAATATAGTTAAAATTAATCACTTACCTTTGATGATCTTCATCTGATGGCACTCCCAGGGCTCCATGTTAGACAACAAATGTTTGTTTTGTTCAATAAAGTCCATTATTTATGTCCAAATACCTCCTTTTTGTTCACGCATTTAGTCCAGTAATCCAAATGCACAAGGCGCGAGCACAAAGTCTAGACGAAAAGTCAAAAAAGTTGTATTACAGTTTGTAGAATTATGTCAAACGATGTATAGAATCAATCTTTAGGATGTTTTTATCATAAATCTTCAATAATATTTATTTGTCTTTAGAAATGAAAAGGAACGGAGCTCGTGCTCACGGCCGTGCGCGTGACTAAACTAAAGGCTTTCAACCAGACCACTGGTTCAAACAGCTCTTATTCGCTCCCCCTTCATAGTAGAAGCCTAAAATAACATTCTAAAGACTGTTGACATCTAGTGGAAGCCTTAGGATGTGCAACTTGACCCCATAGACACAGTTTATTGGATAGGCAATCACTTGAAAAACCACAACCCTCAGATTTCCCACTTCCTGGTTGGATTTGTCTCAGATTTTCGCCTGCCATATGAGTTCTGTTATACTCACAGACATCATTCAAACAGTTTCACAAATTTCAGAGTGTTTTCCATCCAAATCCACTAATAATATGCATATCCTAGCCTCTGGTCCTGAGTAGCAGGCAGTTTACTCTGGGCACGTTTTTCATCCGGACTTGAAAATACTGCCCCCTACACCAGTGAGGTTAATTGCCTATCGTCTGTAAGCTGTTAGTGTCTTAAGTGTCTTAACGACCGTTCCACAGGTGCATGTTCATTAATTGTTTAGGGTTCATTGAACAAGCCTGGGAAACAGTGTTTAACCTGTTTTGGAGACTGGTTTTTGTTCGGAATTTCAGATGACTGATGTGCCCAAAGTAAACTGCCTGTCTGATATGCATATACATGGTAGCATTGGATAGGAACATCTTTGAAGTTTCTAAAACTGTTAAAATAATATCTGTAAGTATAACAGAACTGATATGGCAGGCGAAAGCTCGAGGAAAATCCATCCGTATTTTATTTTTGAGGTCATAGGCCATTTCAGTGCTAGCCTATGGTAAATACAAATAGATAGGACCCAGATTGCAGTTCGTATGGCTTCCACTAGATGTCAACAGTTTTTAGAAAGGGTTTCAGGCTTGTTTTTTGAAAAATAAGCAAGTAGTTGGAAAAACTACAAGGTGTCTCTCATTAGAAAAGTAGTCTTGTTGGCACGTGAATGAGGTGTGCGCTCTTCGTTATTTATCTTCCCTATTGAACATACTATTCTCCGTCTTAAAAGTTATCATTTATTTAGATATTAGACCTGATTTGAGGATTAATTAGAAACATATTTTGACCTGTTTGGATGAACTTGAACTTTTTGGATTCGTTTGTATGCATGTTGAACGAGTGGATTACTGAGATCATTGGTGCCAACTAAACAGACTTTATTGGATATAAAGAAGGACTTTATCGAACAAAATTACCATTCATTATGTAGCTGGGACCCTTGGGATTGCAAACAGAGGAAGATCTTCAAAGGTAAGGGATTTAATTCATCTCTATTTGTGATTTTGTGACGCCTGTGCTGGTTGAAAAAGTATTTTGATGTGGGGCGCTGTCCTCAGATAATCGCATGCTATGCGTTCACCGTAAAGTTTTTAAAAAATCTGACAACGGATTGGATTAACAAGAAGATAAGCTTGTAAATGATGTTATGACACTTGTATTTTCATGAATGTTTAATGTTACGTTTTTTGTATTTTGAATTTCTTTTTTGGATACTACATGATTCCATGTGTTATTTCATAGTTTATTTCTTCACTAATATTCTACAATGTAGAAAATAGAAAATAATAAATGAAACCCCTTTTCCATTTTTGTGGCAGAGCCACAAATCAGTTGGCTATCATTTTGCCTTGAGCAAACACCTCCAAACACTGTTAGTTGCTTGCGTGACATCATTTTACCGTCCTTGTGATATAATTAAACCTCATTGTTTACAATGTCCTTCATAAATATTATACACTTCTTTTTTTTCTGTCAGCACATTGGAGTTTAGCTATTTGCTGTAATATTTGATGTTCCCTACTAACACTCACTTACACAGTGCCTCTATAAATGAAAACACAACTCCTAAATCTACTTCAGCTTCAGTGGAGGACAAGCCATCTGGAATGTTAGCGCTATGTCACGTCGCCAACTCATCTCACACTCAATGGTGGAAGAACTGTAGGAGAGTGTTGTTATTGCCTACCTGAAGACACTGTAATCATCCAGTAACCAGTCAAAGTTCCAATAAATGTGCTAGATTGAAATGTTCCATTTAGCGCCTGCTAAAACACAAAAGGTGACCCAGTGGGTTAAGAGGTTGTGGCCTGTCTGGCCCCTCTATGTTCCCTAGCTGTGCACCTGACCTCTTCACCCCAGACCAGCCCTGGTTCAGTGTTTCAGTGTCTGAGTACTCCAGGGGAAATAAGTCTGACTACTTCCTTTATAGATTGTTATGTATGTTTGTTGTTTCAACATTATGTATTTGTTTGAACTGTCTAGAACGTACACTACCATTCAAACGTTTGGAGTCACTTAGAAATGTCCTTCCTTTTGAAAGAAAACCACATTTTTGGTCCATTAAAATAACATCAAATTGATCAGAAATACAGGGTAGACATTGTTGGAAAGCTGGAAACGGCTGATTTTTATGGAATATCTACACAGGCGTACAGAGGCCCATTATCAGCAACCATCACTCCTGTGTTCCAATGGCACGTTGTGTTAGCTAATCAAAGTCTAGCATTTTAAAAGGCTAATTGATCATTAGATAACCCTTTTGCAATTATCTTGGCACAGCTGAAAACTGTTGTCCTGATTAAAGAAGCAATACAAATGGCCTTTAGACTAACTGAGTATCTGGAGCATCTTCATTTGTGGGTTCGATAACAGGCTCAAAATGGCCAGAAACAAAGACCTTTCTTCTGAAACTCATCAGTCTATTCATGTTCCAAGAAATGAAGGCTATTCCATGTGAGAAATTACCAAGAAACTGAAGATCTCGTACAACGCTGTGTACTACTCCCTTCACAGAACAGTGCAAAGTGGCTCTAAACAGAATAGAAACACGAATGGGAGGCCCCGGTGCACAACTGAGCAAGAGAACTAGTACATAGAGTGTCTAGTTTGAGAAACAGATGCCTCATAAGTCCTCAACTGGCGGCTTCATTAAATAGTACCCGCAAAACATCAGTCTCAACGTCAACAGTGAAGAGGCGACTCCAGGATGCTGGTCTTTTAGGCAGCATTGCAAAGGAAAAGCCATATCTCAGACTGGCCAATAAAAAGAAAAGATTAAGATGGGCAAAAGAACAGACACTAGCTGCTACTATATCACATATATCACATGAAGAGACCCTTCTCTCAGACCTCTTACCCATTGTTCTTCTGGGTCATTTCTCTGTCACTGATTGGAGTCGCATGTCCATAAAACACACATAAATAGCTATTTGATGGATTGACAGGAAACCCATTCTTTACCATAATGAACGGCCCATGTAAATAAGCTGCGGCCCTTTTAACCCACAGTGTGGAGAGAGCTCCGTCTTGCGACATTGATTGGAAAGATTTCTATATTCTGTCAATGATCGACAAAGAAGTGAATTGTCTTGGTGAGCAGACCTCCCCGCCGGCCACAGGTTAAACACTGACCTCGGCCCCCGAACAGAAAGGAAGGAACCTCCTGCTGTTACTACATTCTGCAGTTCGCTCCATGATGGGACTCCCTGAGAGTCAATCTTTCCACTGTGTCTGTGGTATGTTATGGACTGTATGTGCAAGCATGCCGGTGTGTGTTTGTGTTAGTGTGAGTGTTTTGTGCACGCTTGTGCCTGTGTCTGTGTGAGAGAGAGTGTGTGTGTGTGAGCATGTGTCTGTCTGTGTGTGAGAGAGTGTGTGTGTGTATGAGAGAGAGAGTGTGTGTGTGTGTTTGTGTTTCCTTCTTCCTTTGCTAACAATGCAGCTCAGGAAATGTCAGGATAAAGACTGCCAGGGTGTGTATCTCAGTTCAGTTTGTGTTACTAGAGGGTCTATAGCACAGTCCTCATGAGCCCCAGGCAAGCCTAATTGCATATTCTGGACCTTACTGTGTTCTGGACCTAAGAGAGGTAGTGGCCGTCCTATTGAAGCTCTGCTATGTCCTTCTGGCTGGTGAGTGCTCTGTTAACCACATTGGAACTGGAAGAGGGTCGAGGATTTGACTCCTCTTCAGAGGGCTGTGTTAAGTTGGGTCAGGGTTATGACTCCCTCTTCAGGGGGCTGTGTTCAGTTGGGCCAGGGTTTTGACTCCCTCTTCAGAGGGCTGTGTTCAGTTGGGTCATGGATTTGACTCCCTCTTAAGAGGGCTGTGTTCAGTTGAGTCAGGGATTTGACTTCCCCTTAAGAGGGCTGTGTTCAGTTGGGTCAGGGATTTGACTTCCCCTTAAGAGGGCTGTGTTCAGTTGGGTCATGGATTTGACTCCCTCTTCAGAGGGCTGTGTTCAGTTGGGTCAGGGATTTGACTTCCCCTTAAGAGGGCTGTGTTCAGTTGGGTCATGGATTTGACTCCCTCTTAAGAGGGTTGTGTTCAGTTGGGTCATGGATTTGACTCCCTCTTAAGAGGGTTGAGTTCAGTTGGGTCATGGATTTGACTCCCTCTTAAGAGGGTTGTGTTCAGTTGGGTCAGGTATTTGACTCCCTCTTAAGAGGGTTGTGTTCAGTTGGGTCATGGATTTGACTCCCTCTTAAGAGGGTTGTGTTCAGTTGGGTTATGGATTTGACTCCCTCTTAAGAGGGCTGTGTTCAGTTGGGTCATGGATTTGACTCTCTCTTAAGAGGGTTGTGTTCAGTTGGGTCAGTGATTTGACTCCCTCTTAAGAGGGCTGTGTTCAGTTGGGTCAGTGATTTGACTCCCTCTTAAGAGGGCTGTGTTCAGTTGGGTCAGTGATTTGACTCCCTCTTAAGAGGGCTGTGTTCAGTTGGGTCATGGATTTGACTCCCTCTTAAGAGGGTTGTGTTCAGTTGGGTTATGGATTTGACTCCCTCTTAAGAGGGCTGTGTTCAGTTGGGTCATGGATTTGACTCTCTCTTAAGAGGGTTGTGTTCAGTTGGGTCAGTGATTTGACTCCCTCTTAAGAGGGCTGTGTTCAGTTGGGTCAGTGATTTGACTCCCTCTTAAGAGGGCTGTGTTCAGTTGGGTCATGGATTTGACTCCCTCTTAAGAGGGTTGTGTTCAGTTGGGTCAGTGATTTGACTCCCTCTTAAGAGGGCTATGTTCAGTTGGGTCATGGATTTGACTCCCTCTTAAGAGGGTTGTGTTCAGTTGGGTCAGTGATTTGACTCCCTCTTAAGAGGGCTGTGTTCATTTGGGTCAGGTATTTGACTCCCTCTTAAGAGGATTGTGTTCAGTTGGGTCATGGATTTGACTCCCTCTTAAGAGGGTTGTGTTCAGTTGGGTCAGGTATTTGACTCCCTCTTAAGAGGGTTGTGTTCAGTTGGGTCAGGTATTTGACTCCCTCTTAAGAGGGTTGTGTTCAGTTGGGTCAGGTATTTGACTCCCTCTTAAGAGGGCTGTGTTCAGTTGGGTCAGTTATTTGACTCCCTCTTAAGAGGGCTGTGTTCAGTTGGGTCAGGGATTTGACTCTCTCTTGAGGGCTGTGTTCAGTCGGTAAACAATGTGAGACAAACTGCAGCACGGTCTTAAGTATTTCGCTACACCCGCAATAACATCTGCTAAACATGTTGTATGTGACAAATACAATTCGATTTGATTTGATTTTAATCCAATATTTTAGACAATGGCTTTCTATGTGCAGATAAGCCACAGGGGATGTTAGTGATTGGATATTGAGATACTCTGTACCTTTCTTTGTGATTCTTCTTTGAAGT